>NC_133651.1:228806530-229061116 GCF_009905375.1 Apium graveolens | reverse complement strand
CAAAAGGATTCTGGCTTTACCAGAACTGCCAAGACTGAAATTCTCAACAAGATAGCCAATATAAGGAAAACTTGGAGGGAGCCCAATGCTTTACCCAGGACTTTACTCATTCAAGAAAGGGGAATTACAATTCACAAATCACCTCATTGGATTATGGAATTTAGAGATGATAAAGGAGTCAGAAGATTTTTCAGACTTGAAGACCAACTCAAGATTGCCAGCAATGAAACTCTCAAAGAAATGCAATCTAAGTTGGATGTCAGTGTTGAAGATGAAGCTGAATTCTTCAGACAACTCCAACTCCAAATTGAGGAAAATGACAAAAGGCTAGGAAAGAAAACCAGGGAACAAAGAAGAAAAAGATGATTTGCTCAGACTAAAGGAGTGTCCTTGGAAACACTGTAAATCTTCAATTATCTCCTAGTACATACACTTTTGCAGCATTTTTAAATTTCTACTTAGTTTCAATTCATATATCTGTTAAGTGTTTTGTTATCATCAAGTTAACCCTGAATTTATGCCTACAATTCTTATAGACATAAATAGGGGGAGATTGTTAGGAATGTATGTGCATTAGTTTGATGATATGTTTAACAAAATACTTAAGTAGAAATTTAGTGTCTGTAGCCTCAACGGATAAGACCACTTTGGCTATCCGTTGATGGTGTAGCTTTACTTAGAAATAAGTTTAGTGTTGTAGCATATTTCAGTCTCTGTATTTAAAATGTAATTCTTGGAAGTTGAGAGAAACTATGAGTCATGTTGACTACTAGATGATATGCAGATAGGAAGGCCAATTGTAAATACTTCATGCCTTGTAATTTTGTATAAGTGAAGTGGTATCAACGGATGACTTAAAGACCTTCAACGGATAAGAAGCTAAGCTTCAACGGATGTCTCTAAAGCTTCAACGGATAAAGTCATCAACGGATAACATCCATCAACGGATGAGTGCATCAACGGATGAAAGTTTCAACGGATGTTCTGATGATTAGCCGTTGATAAGAGGTAGTTGTACCTACAGACAGAGGCACATGGGTTGATAGAGACAACTGAGATGTGGTAGCCGAATTTCAGGAACAACAGAAAAAGCAGCCGTTCTTCTCTGGTACAAAGATGCAATAGTCAACAAAGTACTGGAGTGAACAGGAAAAGAAGCAAGTGAAGATCTTATTTTATTACTGTATTTTATATTGTTCTTCACTTGTACACTTGGTAATATATAAAAACCAAGTAGAAGCTAGTAATCAGATGTGAGATTTTCCAGAGCTGTTTAGAAAAACATTGAGAGAAAATTCATCTAGTTTGTACTAGGATGCAGCTGTGATCAACATTGTTTAATCACAGATTTTCTAATATACCATCTCTGGTGGAACAACAAATCCACCAGAAAAGTTTTTAAGGTCTGTTGTGTTCTTTACATTTGTGCTTGAATATATATCTGTCTGCATTAGCTTAAAGCAATTCACACACTTGTTCTTCTTGAACACACAACTTTCATAAACTGCTCAAAACTTGAAAAAGTTTTGAGATTTACATTCAACCCCTCTTCTGTAAATCTCATTGTTAGTTCACTAGGAATAACAAGTACTCTATCGAAAATATTGCGCCGGGACCCGCGCAGAGCAAACCGTACGCCGGATCGAAAAAGTCGAAACATGGAATATGCTCGAAATATTACAATTACGTTAGAAAGGAGTTCTTGGAAGAGTTTCGGGTTCCAAAAACATAACAACGGGTGACGTCGGTTGGTTCCCGTTTTTATAAAATAGATTTTAATTACCCGGAAAAAGATTTTAGAAATTTCATATGATTCTTATAAATCCATAAATCAACATAAAAATAATTAGGAAGATATGACAATTATTTATATTTTATTTTGGACATATAAAAATTAAAATACTCAATTAATATTATTTTTGAATATCTAAGTACATATAACACTTAACAATTAACTCATAGAATAGATACTGAACACACATAATTATTATTTAATATCAAAAATAATTACACGATATATCCCGGATATTACATCCTTCCCCCCTTAAAAGGATTCTGTCCTCAGAATCTCCTAAGAAAACAAATGAGGGTACTTTTCTCTCATATCACTTTCTAATTCCCAGGTTGACTCTTCAACCTTTGAGTTTCTCCATAATACTCTTACTAACTTTACCACTTTATTTCTCAATACTTTCTCTCTCTCTCTCTCTCTCTCTCTCTCTCTCTCTCTCTCTCTCTCCTCTAGAATCTCTATCGGACTCTCTACATATGACAAATCTGCCTGAAACTCTATTGGCTCATATTCTATTACATGCCTGGAGTCTGGATTGTATTTCTTAATCATTGATACGTGAAAGACATTGTGAATGTGCTCCATGTGCGGTGGTAATGCCAACTCATAAGCTACTTTGCCAACGCGCTTTAAAATCTCAAAAGGTCCGACATATCTTGGGCTTAGCTTCCCTTTCTTCCCAAACCTCGTTAGTCCTTTCCACGGTGATACTTTCAATAATACCAAGCTTCCTTCTTCAAATTACATGTCTTTCCTTGACTGGTCTGCATATTTCCTCTGACGATCTTGTGCGGCTATTAATCTTTTCTGGATAAGTTTAACAACTTCCTTTGTCTGCTGTACCAGTTCAGGTCCAAGTATCTTGCGTTCTCCTACTTCATCCCAATATAATGGAGATCTACATTTACGTCCATAAATGGCTTCATAGGGTGGCATCCCAATGCTGGAATGATAACTGTTGTTGTAAGCAAACTCTACCAGAGGTAAATGTTCGTCCCAACTTCCTTTGAAATCAATAGCATAAACACGTAACATGTCCTCGATTGTCTGGATCGTTCTTTCACTTTGGCCATCCGTCTGGGGGTGATAAGCTGTACTCATATTCAGTCTTGTTCCCAAACATTCTTGAAAACTCTTCTAAAATCTTGAATTAAACCTTGGATCTCGATCAGATATAATAGACACAGTAACTCCATGACGAACTACGATTTCCTTCAGTTACATATGGACTAATTTGTCGAGTGAAAATCTTTCGTTTATAGGCAGAAAATGAGCTGACTTGGTAAGTCTATCCACTATAACCCAAATGGCATCATGATTAGCCCTTGTCCTTGGTAATCCAACTATGAAATCCATGGTAATATGTTCCCACTTCCACTCTGGAATCTCCAATGGCTGTAACAATCCACTTGGTCTCTGAAGCTCTGCTTTAACTCTCTGACAGGTATAACATTTGCTAATCCATTCCGCAATTTCCCTCTTCATGTCTGGCCACCAATAATTCTTCTTTAAATCTCTGTACATTTTGGTACTCCCTGGATGGATGGAATATCTTGAACTATGTGCTTCTTGTAAAATTTCCTTCTTTAACTCCATCACCGGTGGAATCCAGATTCTAGATGAAAATCTCAGAATACCTTGGTCATCTTTCTGCGTGCATAACTCTTCCCCTACCAAACGATTTATATCTTGATCTATTACATCTTCCTGACATTTCTTTATTTTCTCTAATAATTCTGGTTGGAAAATCATACTGTACACTTTTACTTCCTCAGGCTTGCAAACTCTAATTTCCAATTCCAATTTCTGAAATTCCTTATATATCTCTTCAGGTACAGACAACACATTTAACCTTTCCTTCCGACTTAACGCGTCTGCCACCACGTTCGCCTTACCGGGATGATAATTAATCGAGCAATCATAATCCTTGATCAACTCTAACCATCTCCTTTGCCTCATATTAAGTTCCTTTTGTGTGAATATGTACTTTAAGCTTTTGTGATCCGTGAAAATCTCACACTTTTCTCCATAAAAATAATGTCTCCAAATCTTCAAAGCAAACACTATGGCTGCTAGTTCCAAATCATGAGTAGGATACTTTTATTCGTGTGGTTTCAATTGCCTTGACGCATACGCAATCACCTTTTCATGCTGCATTAAAACACATCCTAGTCCTTTGTGAGAAGCATCGCTATAAATTACGAAATTCCCTTGATCGTCTGGGAGTGACAAAACAGGTGTCGTGATTAATCTCCGCTTCAACTCCTGAAAACTTTCTTCGCACTTATCGTTTTATACAAACTTTTCATTCTTTCGTGTAAGCTTTGTCAATGGTGTTACAATCCTTGAGAAATTCTGAACGAATCGTTGATAATATCTCGCCAATCCCAAGAAACTTCTTACCTCAGTGGGTGTTCTCGGTCTCTCCCAATTCGTAATTGCCTCGATCTTTGCCGGGTCCACTTTGATCCCTTCGTTACTGACTATGTGTCCTAGGAATTGAACTTCCTGTAGCCAAAACTCACACTTCGAGAATTTAGCATATAACTTCTTTTTCCTTAGAATCTCCAAAGCTGTCCTTAAATGTTCCGCATGATCCTCTTCTGTCTTTGAATAGATCAAAATATCATCTATGAATATAATAATGAACTTGTCCAAGTATTCCTTGAAAATTCTGTTCATCAGGTCCATAAATGCTGCCGGGGCGTTGGTCAATCTAAAAGACATTACTAGAAATTCATAATGTCCATACCTTGTTCGAAAAGCTGTCTTTGGTATATCTTCTGGCTTGATCTTCAGTTGATGATATCCCGATCTTAAATCGATCTTGGAGAAATACTTGGCTCCCTTCAACTGGTCGAACAGATCATCGATTCTGGGTAACGGATACTTATTCTTGATTGTAAACTTGTTGAGCTCCCTATAATCGATACATAGTCTCATGCTTCCATCTTTCTTCTTAACAAATAATACCGGGGCTCCCAACGGGGACACACTGGGTCTGATTACTCCTTTTTCTAACAGCTCTTGCAATTGCTTCGCTAATTCTTTCATTTCGACGGGCGTCATTCTATACGGGGCCTTGGATACTGGTTCTGTTCCAGGTGCTAAGTCGATCGCAAATTCAATTTCTCTATCTGGAGGAAGTCCTGGTAATTCGTCGGGAAATACGTCTGGAAATTCATTTACAACTGGAATATTTTCAAGTTTTGCTAGCTCCTGACTTTTGTCGATCACATATGCCATAAAATGCTCACATCCTTGTCGTAGTAACTTCTTGGCTTGAATCATCGTTAAGAACTTCTTTACTTGTTTCTGACCTTTGAACGTTACTATTCTTTCGTCTGGCGTTTTCACCATTACTTTCTTATTTCGACAATCTATCTGAGCATCATGCTTAGATAACCAATCCATACCTTATATAACATCAAATTCTCCTAACTTACGGTGTGTTTGGTATTGCTGTTGCAGACAGCAACAACAGCTTTTCGATGAAAAGCAGTTAAAAAACTGTTTGCTAAAATTTAAAAGCTACTTTTCTGAAAAGTGCTTTTGGCTTAAAAGCTGCTGTTAGAGAAAGCAAGTCCCCCCATGCTTTTAGAAAAAGCTATTTTTCAGCTGTTGCGGGAAGCAGATGCTGATTTCACCATCAAACCTTACCAAAAGCATCATTATTTTTAATTTTTTGCATCAAAACATATACGTATCAAAAAAATTACCAAACAGTCATCTGATTTTTACAACAACACTTTTTCCAGCAGCACTTTTTTTAACAGCACAACAATTTTTAACAGCAATCCCAAACAGAGCCTTAAATGGTATCAAATCTACACAAAATTTACTACCAGAGATCTCAATCTCACAATTCCCACAAACTTGATTAACAGTTACACGTTCTTGATTTGCTAATTCCACAGTCATTATTTCATTTAAACACTCAACTGGACAATTTAACTTACTAACAAAATCTTGTGAAACAAACGATCGAGTTGCTCCCGAATCTATTAATACTTTGGCACATAAAGAATTCACATTAAGCGTACCTGCCACGACATCCGTATCCTGGATCGCATCCTTCACCGACATGTCAAAAACTCTAGCCCTTGGAGTCTCATTCACTGTTGGGGTAGATCCCATAATCCTCAATGCATTACTGACTGGGGCTGGTGTCTTGCAATCCCTGGCCATATGTCCTGGCTTCCCACATTTAAAGCATGTAAATCCAATGGCCGGAACCTTCACTGCTGGATTCCGGATAGGCTGATCCTTATTTGCTGGCTCTCTTGCTGGCTGATTTCGGCACTCCTTCGAATAGTGCCCTTTCTGATTGCATTTGAAATATACCACATTCAACTTATTACAAACTCCTCCATG
Organism: Apium graveolens; assembly: GCF_009905375.1. Lineage (NCBI taxonomy): Eukaryota > Viridiplantae > Streptophyta > Magnoliopsida > Apiales > Apiaceae > Apium > Apium graveolens. Next base: position 229,054,950 of record NC_133651.1, on the reverse strand, counting down.
CTTCTTCCCACATACTTGACAATCCGGAAAAGTTAGTCTCAACTGACTTGACTGATTTGTATTAACTGGACGGTTGCTCTGGCCTCCGTCTCCTGCATTCTGTCTTCTGAAATTAAAATTTCTCCCTGGCTGAAACTTACCCTTCTTAAAATTTGGAAACTTCCCTGTTTGTGGCTGACCCTCACTTCCCTCAACTTTCCTTTTCTTGCTTTCCTTTTCCTTCTGGAACATCTCACTCTCTGTCTCTGTGATCATAGCCTTCTGTACTACTCCTGCATAGGTATCCAATTCAAAAATGGCTACCTTCCCTCTGATCCATGGTTTCAAACCTTGCTGAAATCTTTTAGCTTTCTTCCTGCCAATATCCACATACGATGGTACGTACCTTGACAATTCCTCAAACTTACCCTCATAATCTGTTACCGACATGTTCCCTTGCTTTAACTCTAAAAACTTCAGCTCCATTTGATCCTGAACAAACTGAGGAAAATACTTTTCTAAAAACAATTCCTTAAACCTTTCCCAAGTAATAACATCTGTACCTTCCAATGTCTTCACCATCTCCCACCAATAGGTGGCCTCATTCTTCAGATAGTAACTTGCAAACTCAACCTTCTGTTCTTCCTTTACTTTCACTAAGGCTAATGCCTTCTCTATTTCCTTTAACCAAACATTTGCTTCAATTGGCTCTAAGGAACCCTTGAATTATGGTGGGTTTACTGCCTGAAAAGTTTTAAAAGTTACCTCGGGGTTGGTCTGTCTTTGTTGTTGTTGTGCCAGGTGAACTGTTTGTTGGGCCAAGATTTGAAGAATCTGGGCTATTGCTGGGTCCTGGGTTCACATTCGGGTTTGTATCATCTTGGTTGTTATTGTTGTTGGTTTCTTCATTCTGGGTGTTGGTGCGGGTATTTCTTCTGGGAGGCATTTTCTGTAAAGAATCAATCAACTTATTTAGCTTTTGAATCAATCTTTTGCATAAAAGAAGAGTTCTGCAAAACAAAAATATTTCTTTTTGAAAACAGTTGTAACTAAATAAATTGCATGCTTCTTTACAGAATATAAACAGTTGTGGAAAACAGGGTACATGGTATCACAGGGGTATAACTGGTGCAATAAATAAGGTAAGGTAAAACAGGTGCAATAAAGTAAATGACAGTGCTGGAAAGGAAAAAGGTACTGATATATATAGATCAAAAGTTTTAGGTAGTACAAGCGTAAAGACGCTTCGGAAGTAAAAGCAAAAAGGGTACAACAACCTACTCACTAGTCAGCATAGCTAGTCTATAAATACAACTCAAAAGTCTACTGATACACACTACACACTACTATACATACTACATAACTATAACAATACTGCTCAGCATCTCCATCTCGGAATCTCTGGCTCATGGCAAATCTAGACCTCCTATCTCCTCAAGCTCCTCTAGAACCCACTTACTTCACTAGGAAATCAGGGGTGATGTCCTCATGTGTAGCCTCAGCAATCCTCACAGCAGCTGCTCTACGAAACACCTGGAGCCTCTCTCTAAATCGCCTCTCACCACTCCCCACCTCTCTGGTACGCATAATATGTAGTAATTCCTGAATCTGACCCTGAAGGAATCGCTGCTCCATAAGGCAAGCCTCAAACTGATGATATGGGACAGGATAGGAAGAGAACTGGAAAAGTACTCCTGTGACTGAATGACCGGTAAAACCTAAATCAGCAGGTGGGGGTCCTCTGACAGGTGGCCTCATGCCTGGAGGTGGAATAGCCTGCAATGGTACGGGCTACAACACAGGTGGAGGTAATATAGCCAACACTGGTGGAACAACATGATGTGGATCCGAAGACGGCACTCCAACTGAAGGCTCTGAGTGATCGGCTGATACGGGGATAAAAGAGTCGGCCATCGCTGCTATCTGAAATCATATCGTAATATAAGAATCTCGAACCACGACGCGAATTACACTAATACCTGATATACTGAAGCACTCAACCTCTCGACATTCTATCTTTCTATTCCTTACTTCTAATCCTAACCCTCTACCCATTCCCGTCAACCTAGGCTTGTGTCAGTGACTTATAACCTGTAGCTCTGATACCAAACCTGTGGCGCCCTCCAAACCCGGGTCAGAAGTTTGGGGTCCACACACGCACTGTTTACAACCTGCTTATAACAATAATAAAGATAATAATAATATATATACAGTGACCCTACTTACCAACTACCACGGATCGCAACAGGTTAAAGTATGCACACAAGCCAAATTACACTAATATATTACAAACCGTTCAAATCCCAACTATTCCAAACTCAAACTGAATATTAAACATATTACAAACTTTTACAAATTTACATTATTCCAAAAGAAGCCTACTAGCTCAGCTTTAACAGCCTTAATCCCTAGCTCTCGCACTGGACTGGGGATCCTTGCTACCAACTGGTTCCTTTTTAACTGGAAAGAGTATAAACAACATCGCACAAATGAGCTAACTAGCTCAGCAAGTCACAATGACAAAACTGAGAATAATGATCATCAAGTGAATATGTTTATGATATCAAGTGAACAATGGATTATGATTTAGAATTGGATATTATACTTTTAATTAAAAAACCAAGGTTAGGCTGCTAATCAGTCACGTACTAACCCCGAGCAAAGCACACAACATTGCTCTAACTACTGGATCCAAGGCACACATTGGCCTAACTTGACCATTATATGGTCTGACCATGAATCTGGTCCACAATTTTATAAAAACAATCCAATTCTAACATAATAACAAAATTAAACAATATTAAACAATAATCAGAATCATTAACAACAGTGAGTGTTTAACAATGAAAAGGGTTTCAACCCTTGTGTGGATCAACAAGGTACTTTCAAGGCTTGGATGTTGGGTAATGAAAGAATTTGATAACAAAGGAATCAACATTTCAGGGTTTCCAAAGATTTGGGCTTTCAAAGCATAGGATACAATGGTTGAGTATACAAGTAATTCAGTTCAGTGTTTAGGATTTTGTTTGCATGTAATTGTGGAGTAGTATCGTATGCTTGAGATTCGTGTTTGGGTACTGTTAGATATATTTGATAATGTCATGGCTAATATGATTTATGTTTAGTTTTCAGATCTTACTTAACAGGACAAATCAGTACTTAACTGGGAATCAGTACTTATACTGGAAGTCAGGACTTAAGAATATCAGTACTTATATTATCAGGAGATAATCATCAGAAGATGGATATCACAACTTAAGTGCTGAAGGACGTTCATATAAGGACAGTAGCTGATTAAAGGAAAGAAGATCGAGATAAACATAAGAAGAGATATGCATGAAGAAGGAATTCTATGAAGAATAGAATACTTGGAAGAAAAGATATCTGATTGATATATTTTAGGAAGCAGAATTATATTCTATATCAATTAGCGATTATCTTGTAACTGTGTAGTATATAAACACAGACATAGGGTTTACACTATAAGTGTTATCATATTCGAGAAGATTATTCATTGTAACCCTAGCAGCTCTCGTGATATATGTTCATCACTGAGAGGTAACAGTTCCATACTGTAACAGAGTTTATTGTTTCAATAAAGTTTGTTTTCTGTTACTTGAAATATTAAAAGTTCGATTTGATTGTATTTTACACTGTATTCACCCCCTCTACAGTGTGTGTGACCTAACAAGTGGTATCAGAGCCTATCTGTTAACACACATACAGTTAAAGATCCAAACACAATCATGTCTGACACATAAACTCCAACTAAGCCTACCAAAACTGAAGAACCTCCAAAGACACAAATTCAAAGTCGGTATGAAACCATCAGAGTTCCCATACTGAGACCATTTGAATATGCCATAAGGAAGGTGAGGATGACCATGTTTCTGGAAGCTACAGATCCAGAATATCTTGATAGAATCAAGGAAGGACCTCACAAACCAACCAAGCTCGCTGTTGCAGTTGCAGGTGAAGCAGCAAAGACCGTACCAAAGGAAAAGAGTGATTATACTGCTGAAGATATCGCATCAATTGCTAAGGATGCTAAGGTACGACACTTAATGCATAGTGCCATTGATAATGTAATGTCAAATAGGGTAATTAACTGCAAGACTGCTAAGGAGATATGGGATGCTCTGGAAACATGGTGTCAGGGAACTGATACAATTAAGAAGAACAGGAAGACGATACTCACTCAAGAGTATGAACACTTTGACTCAAAGGCTAATGAATCGTTGACTGATTTATATGATAGATTTGTCAAACTCTTGAATGATCTGTCACTGGTTAATAAGGAGTATGACCTTGAAGATTCAAACCTTAAATTCCTATTAGCTCTTCCTGAATGTTGGGATTTGAAGGCAACAACAATAAGAGACAATTACAATCTTGATGAAACAACTCTTGATGAAATTTATGGAATGCTCAAGACTCATGAACTTGAGATGGAACAAAGAAGCAAGAGGAAAGGAGGAAAGTCAAGGACAGTTGCACTTAAGGCTGAAGAAGAATTCCTCAAGGCAGCTACCTCAAGGAAAGACAAGGGTAAAGCTCTTTTCACAAAGTCTGATACTGAGTCATCAAGCTCTGAAAGTGATGATGACTCAGATTCTGAAAGCTTGCCTGAGACTGATGCTGATGAGGAGATGATGAAGCTGTGTGCTCTTATGGTGAAAGGGATCACAAAGATTGCATACAGGAAGTTCAGGAAGGGAAAGAAGTTTTCCAGGAAAGGCATAAGTTCTGATAAGAAGAATTTCAGAAGATCTGAAGGCAGAGGAGGAAATTCTGATAGAGGAGATTATACCAATGTCAAATGCTATAACTGTGGTGAGAAATGCCACATATCTCCTGATTGCAAGAAGGTAAAGGGTGACAAAGGCAAGGCTGTTGTCATAAAGCAAAAAAGCTAGACAGACACCTCAGACTCTGAAAGTGAGGAGAACTATGCATTGATGGCAAATGCTGATAAAGAAAGTGCTGAGAGCAGTTCTGAAGCTGCTGAAACAAAGGTACCTCAGACTACTTATGCTTTTCATACTGATGATATTAATGAGTTGAGAAGATATCTTAAAACCATGTTTGTTAGTTATAGAGATCAAACTTTAACATGTGAAAGATTAACTTTGGAAAATCTTGCTTTTAAGAAAAGAAATGATTTCTTAGAAAAAGAGTTAGTTATGTTCCATCAAACTCAGAAGGATAGAGATGATGCTTTTTATGTTAGGGATGAAGTGCTAAAAATGAATGAATCTCTAAAAACTGAGTTAGAAAAGGAAAGAGAGATAATCAAGACTTGGACTAACTCTGGCAGAACAACTCAAAGTTTGCTTAGTAGTGAAAATTGGAAAGAAGGCTTAGGTTATGGAGATGATAAGAATGAAAACGGAACTGTAAAAATTAAGCCTGTTGTTAAGAAAAAGCCAAAGTTAAAACCTGTTAAGTTTGTAACTGTAAAGTCTGATAATGATAAATCAGAAGTTAGAGATGGATTAACTTCTGACAAACTAAAACAGGAAAAGACAGCTGAAGTAAACATAGGCTTAATGACTAAGAAGCAGCTTAAGCATAAGCTGAAAGATGTTAAGAATGTAAACAAGGTAAAATCACCTAGGAAAAATAGGAATGGAAAGGAAGGTGTGAATAAAAGCAATGATTATAAACCTGTTCCTGATGCTCCTAGGAAAACATGTCATAACTGTGGAAGTTCTAACCATCTGGCTTCTTTTTGCAGGAAGAATAAGAACATTAACTCCTTACCTTCAAAATCAGGAGTTAATAGTCAGTCTGTTAGATATAAACCACAAAATCCTTGTTTTTATTGTGGTAGTTTATGGCATTCCATTTATACTTGTAAGGAATATCATAGTTTGTACTATGATTATTATCAATTAAAACCTTCTTTGAAGAGAGTTTCCATTATTCCTTCTAGTGTAAATTCTGATTCAAAGTCTGATAGTGTAAGTTCTGATAAGAAAAATGTTAACATAAACTCTGATGCTAAATCCGCTGCAAATGTTAACAAACTTGATAAGGCCAAAGGATCCAAGCAAGTCTGGGTCCTTAAAACTAATCATTAGTGGTCTTTGTGATTGCAGGGCAACAGGAAAAATATTCTAGTTCTGGACAGTGGATGTTCAGGACATATGACTGGAAATAAAGCCCTGCTATCAAACTTTATGGAAAAAGCTGGCCCAAGTGTTTCTTATGGAGATGGCAACATTGGAAAAACATTGGGATATGGCAATATCAATCTAGGGAATGTCATCATTAAAGATGTAGCTCTGGTCTCAGGACTTAAACATAATCTGCTGAGTATAAGTCAAATCTGTGACAGAGGTTATCATGTTGATTTCTTTGAAGAACACTGTGTAGTTGTGAGTAAATCCAAAGGCAAATTTGTTCTAAAAGGATACAGGCGTGGTAACATTTATGAAGCTAAGCTTTCAACAAGTACTGATGGTTCTGCAATCTGTCTGATGAGTAGAGCATCAATTGAAGAAAGCTGGAACTGGCACAAGAAACTCTCTCATTTAAATTTCAACAATATAAATGATCTAGTCAAGAAAGATCTTGTGAGAGGACTGCCAAAGTCAGTATTTGCTCCTGATGGCCTTTGTGATTCTTGTCAGAAGGCCAAACAAAGAAAATCTTTATTCAAGAGCAAGACTGAATCATCAATTCTTGAGCCTTATCATCTACTACATGTTGATCTATTTGGTCCAGTGAATGTCATGTCTATTACAAAGAAGAAATATGTATTGGTCATAGTGGATGAGTTCACCAGATACACATGGGTGTATTTCTTGCACACAAAAAGTGAAACTGCATCTATCTTGATTGATCATGTCAAACATCTGGATAAATTGGTCAAAGATTCTGTGAAAACCATAAGGAGTGATAATGGCACTGAGTTCAAGAATTTGATAATGGAAGAGTTCTGCAAAAACCATGGAATTAAGAAGGAATTTTCTGCTCCTGGAACTCCACAGTAAAATGGAGTTGTTGAAAGGAAGAATAGAACTCTCATTGAAGCTGCACGTACAATGCTTGAAGAAGCAAAGCTTCCAACCTATTTCTGGGCTGAAGCTGTGCAGACTGCTTGTTTTACTCAAAATGCAACACTCATTAACAAGCAAGGAAAAATACCATATGAGATGGTGAAGAAAAAGAAGCCAAATCTGAAGCACTTTCATGTATTTGGATGCAAGTGTTTTGTTCTCAAGACTCATCCCGAACAGCTATCTAAATTTGATCTAAAAGCTGATGAAGGAATCTTTGTTGGATATCCACTTTCCACAAAAGCCTTCAGAGTCTATAATTTGAGAACAAGAGTGGTCATGGAATCTATCAATGTCTCTTTTGATGACAAGAAAATTACTGGTCTTGAAGATCTTATTGACCATGATCAGCTGAGATTTGAAATGAAGACTCAAATTTTGATACTGAAAATCCTGACAGTCTAAGTCCTGATACTGTAAACTCTGATGGATTAAACTCTGATGTTATTGAAACTGTGGTAACTATGCCAAAGGAAGATGCACCTATGCAGGGGGAGCATACTCAAGATCTTACCACATCTCGAGAAGCATCAGAACATACATCTGGCTCTTCAAGTTCTGATTCGTCAAGTTCTGATAAGCCAAGTTCTGACAGTGCTGAAAATCTAAATTCTGAAGAATCCAACTCAGAGAGCATAATTTCAGGGGGAGCATCAGAAAATGAAATTGAAGACAGCATGGATCATGGGGGAGCATCCAGTTCTAGAGAAAACCTTCCATCTGCAAGGAAGTAGACTAAATCACATACACCTGATTTGATAATTGGAAATCCTGATGCAGGTGTGAGAACTAGAACAGGTACTTCAAATGAATGTCTTTACAATTCTTTTCTCTCTCAGACTGAGCCAAAGAAAGTGGAAGAAGCTCTTCAAGATGCTGATTGGGTGCAAGCAATGCAGGAAGAGTTAAATGAATTTAAAAGAAACAAAGTCTGGACCCTAGTGCCAAGACCAAATAATAGATCTGTTGTTGGTACAAAGTGGGTATTCAGAAACAAAACTGACAGTGATGGCATAATTACAAGGAATAAGGCAAGGCTGGTTGCAAAAGGACATTCTCAACTGGAGGGAATTGATTATGATGAAACATTTGCACTAGTTGCTAGGTTAGAAGCCATAAGGATATTTTTGGCTTATGCCTCTCACGAAAAAGTTTACTGTCTTTCAAATGGATGTGAAAAGTGCTTTTCTCAATGCAGAATTGGAGGAGGAAGTATATGTTGAACAACCTCCAGGCTTTGTAGATTCCAAACATCCAGATTATGTCTACAGGCTTGATAAATCACTTTATGGACTTAAGCAAGCTCCTAGAGCATGGTATGAGACTTTAGCTCAGTTTCTTCTGGAAAGTGGATTCAACAGAGGAACAATAGACAAAACACTGTTCTACCTCAACCATGGAAAGGACTTACTTCTGGTCCAGATTTATGTTGATGATATCATTTTTGGGTCTACAAATGACAGACTTTGCAAAAAGTTTGCCAAACTGATGCAGTCAAGGTATCAGATGAGTATGATGGGGGGACTTAGCTATTTTCTGGGCCTTCAAGTCAAGAAAAATGAAGAAGGCACTTTTATTTGTCAAACTAAATACACCAGAAACTTGCTGAAGAAATTTGGAATGCAAGATTGTTCAAGTGCATCCACTCCCATGGCCACTGCAACAAAACTGGATAAGGATACTGGTAAATCAGTAGATATTACTGATTACAGAGGTATGATTGGCTCTCTACTCTATCTAACTGCTAGTAGACCTGATATCATGTATGCTACCTGTCTTTGTGCAAGATTTCAGGCAGATCCAAGAGAACCTCATTTAACAGCTGTGAAAAGAATTTTCAAGTATTTTAAGGGAACAGCTGATCTGGGATTATGGTATCCCAGAGAATCAGATTTTAAACTGATAGGTTACTCAGATGCAGATTTTGCAGGTTGCAAAATTGACAGGAAAAGCACAAGTGGAAGCTGCCAATTTCTTGGAGGCAGATTGGTTTCTTGGTTTAGCAAGAAACAAAAGTCAATTTCCACATCAACTGCAGAAGCAAAATATATTGCTGCAGGAAGTTGTTGTGCACAGATTCTTTGGATGAAGAATCAGTTACTGGATTATGGGTTAACATATTTCAAAATTCCTATTTACTGTGATAATCAAAGTGCTATTGCTATGACAGTTAATCCAGTTCAACACTCTATGACAAAGCACATCAGCATCAGGTACCACTTCATCAGGGAACATGTAGATGAAGGTACAGTGGAGTTGCACTTTGTTCCAACAAATCAACAACTAGCAGATATCTTCACAAAACCATTGTGTGAAGCTACCTTTACAAGATTGGTAAATGAACTTGGAATGGTTTCAGGTTCTTTTTCTAAATTTGTTTAGTTTTGTTCTGTTGCATCAGACTTTATGATCAGTATTTACAGAATTTAATCTCTTTGTGTATTATGTACTTAATTGAAAAATGTGTTTAAATACTGACTTTTGTCTGATATATGTTTCTAAACTCTGATAAGGGATATGTCTGTTTAAGTAACTATTCAATCCTATGAGGATAACTGTGCTAGATGCTGAACTAGCAGTCTTCAATAAACAAGGGATCCCATGTAAGAAGTAATTATTTCTGTGGAAATCTATTGACACAAGCAAATTCTGATAATTAAGCTTAGTTGAATTTACTTTGTCTATCTTATTACTAAGTCACAAACTAGAATAATGCTATTCAACTGTTAAGTTCTGATGCTAGTAAATCTGTTAAATGTACTAAGTGCTGATAAACCTCATTTATCAAAAGAAACAGCAAAAGAATCAAGGATTAAAAATCAGGTACTCCTTTGAGATCTAGAGTAAAAAATGTGGAAGGGAAGACCCAAGTGCATTGCTGGTATTAAGTAATATGCATCAAAAAATAAAATAAAATATTTTCTTGGTGACTTTTCACACTCTATGATTACTGGAGAAATACTCTGATAATAGCATAAATTCTGACGAGCAGTCGTGACTCACTTACACTGAGAAGTCACTATAAAATGGAATTCAAAAAGATACATAAAATTAGCACACAATAGTTGAGGTGGACTCATGCATGAACTCATTCAACAGTAGGTTTCAGAATAATGACAGCTCTTTAGCAAAGTGTTAGTTATGCCTTATTTCTAAGATGTACTGAAGTGAATCAGACTTTACTCTTTGTCTGATATTTAGCTTAATGCACACACTAATCACTCCATATGAATGATGAAAATCACTGTGGTGATCTATGTTGTTTTAGATGAACAGTTATTATGTCACATTGCACAAATTCTGAGGACACGCTCTGATACCACTTGTTAGGTCACACACACTGTAGAGGGGGTGAATACAGTGTAAAATACAATCAAATCGAACTTTTAATATTTCAAGTAACAGAAAACAAACTTTATTGAAACAATAAACTCTGTTACAGTATGGAACTGTTACCTCTCAGTGATGAACAAATATCACGAGAGCTGCTAGGGTTACAATGCATAATCTTCTCGAATATGATAACACTTATAGTGTAAACCCTATGTCTGTGTTTATATATTACACAGTTACAAGATAATCGCTAATTGATATAGAATATAATTCTGCTTGCTAAAATATATCAATCAGATATCTTTTCTTCCAAGTCATCAGAACATAATTTCTTAACTCGAAAAAGAAATGCCTATCTTAGTAAGTCCTCTCACAAATTCTGATATAAGTCTAAGTTCTGATATTAACGTATGATTCCTTACTTGACTTATTTGTGATAAAATTTGGAAACAGTCTCAGTCTACACCTGAATATATTAAAGTGGAAGATTAATAGTCACTATGGTTAGGGTTAGTGGTACTCGTACTTGAACAGTCAACTTTTACTTGCTTCTTGTGCGCATTAAATCATGTTTTCCCTTTCCAATGAATGTTTATCTTTTTCCAAGTCTGGGGAGACGAGGTAGAATTAATTCTACCAGTCAGCATTAAATTTCTTTACGTCTCCTGGCATTCTCTTGCCTATATAAGCAACCACTTCACATCAGCCTTCCCATCAAATCTTTTCTCACAAACTCACCTTACCTTCACACTTTTTCTTTCAAAAACACCATGGTCAGATACAACATGTTTTTGAACTACGAAACCTTCAATATGTGAAAGGCATATGTTAAGCCTATTTGTTTATTCGAGGATTTAACTCAACTCAAATAAGAATGTAATAAGTAAATAGTGGATCTATCGTCAGAGAGATCTCACAGAGTAACATCTGTCAGAGGGTTAAGAAACATTATTCATCTACAGACTTGAAGACTTAATTCACTGGAAGAAGCTCAAGAAATTGATCAAGCCTCAGTGATATAAATCAAGATAGTGGATTTAATCAAGTGACAGAGATCTCGTCAGGGTATCAATTAATTACAAGGATTTAGTCTGAAGAAAATCAAAGTATCAAAGTCAAGACATGAAGAAACGTCACGAAAGTTAGTCACTCATGAACCAGACAGTACATCGAGTGTCAACGTTGAAGTGGTGGAATTGATTCATATATTTCAGTGATTTTCAGAAGTTTTACAGGAGAATGGATGCTACTCAGGGTTAGTGTTAATTCTCTATTAATTAATTAAGTCATATAATTTAATTAAGAAAATAAATTATATCTGCAAAGATTAATTTATTGATTAATTAAATTAATTGATTAATTAATTCAAAATTAATATTAAGGTTTTTCAGAATTTTAATTGATTTAAAATCTGTTATTAATTCAAAAAGATAACTGATTGTATTAGTATGACAATCGGTATGACAATCAATAGCCATACCGAAAGTCATGCTAATTCAAAAGGATTGTCTTATCAGATTTTTTATTTCATTAAATCTATTATTAATTCAGTAAGACAATCTGATTTTGAACTACTATGACAATCGGTATGACAATTGATAGTCATACCGAAAGTCTTGCTAGTTCATTCTGATTGTCTTGCCAGTTCAAAGAGATTGTCATGCCAGTACATTCTACTCGACTGTTGGATTAAAAGAAGCAGAGGAAGCAGTTCATTCTGACATTATACAGAATACACAAGTCAAGAACACAGCAGAAACAAAAAGCAAGACATATCATTTTTCATCTGCTTTATTCAAGATCAAAATTCTAGATTGTAAAGTTAAATCGAAACCACTAGAATTATTTATCTTGTTCTTGTGTAACAATCTAGCGGATCAAAATCCCTAGAACTTAATCTCAAATCGCTTATAGCATTTGATCTTTTTATTGCAAAAATAGAAAAAGTTCATGTTAAATTTATTCTAGATTTGTGATAATTGATTTGAGATTAATCCCTTGTAAACGATACCGTTGTTGTAACACCTTTCAAGTTTAATAATAATTTTATTTAACTTGAATTTTGTTTCATATTTTTATTCCGCATTTTATTCGATTAAACGGTATTGTTTGTATTCAACCCCCCTTTACAAATATATTGAGACCTAACAATTGGTATCAGAGCCTTCTGATTAACGTACAAATCAAGATCCTAGACTTTTGTGTTTCTTTCACTCCTTGAATTTTTTATTCACTCAAAAAAATTCATAATGACTACACAAAAAGTTGGAACCGTTAAAATTCCACTTTTTGATAAAGAAAATTATGTTATGTGGAAGAAGAAGATGCTACTGTTTTTACAAGTTGCTAATCCCAAATCTCTGCAAGTGTTAAAGAAGGGTCCAAAAATTCCTATGGTTATTGAACCAGAGGTAATAGAAAATGATGTGGTGATCACCAAAGCGAGAACTTATGTGAAAGATCCTGAGGATTTCTCTCCTGCTGAAATAGAAGAAGCCTCCCTGGATGCTAGCCTTCAATTAATTTTAGTAGATTCCCTTGATCCCTTGATGAATAGACATGTGATAAATTGTAAAGATTCCAAACATATCTGGGAAACTATTGAGGTTATTAATGAAGGCACAGAGGAAATTAGGGAGAACAAGTTAGAAATCCTAACCTCTGAGTATGAATACTTTAAATCCAATCCAGGAGAAGGAATCACTGAAGTGTTTGAGAGGTACAATGCATTGATCAACAACCTGAACATTAATGGTAAATACTATTCCATCAGGGAGGTCAACAAAAAGTTCCTTTTAACACTGCCAACTCATCTCGAACATAGAATCACTGCCATAAGAGAAGCAAAAGATCTGAGTGAGATTTCTTTGGATAGGCTCTATGGTGTGTTAAAGACTTATGAGTTAGAGCAGATTCAGCAGAAGGAAGTTTACGGGAAAGGAAGAGTGGTCAGCACGTCTACTGCTCTAGTAGCTGATGAACAACAACAACAACCTCAATATCAACAATAATCTCAACAGTCAGAAAGAATGGTACAGTCTTCCAAGGTTGAAGAAAATGTGATAGTAGCAGAATTTGATCCTTCTACTACAAATCAATCAGGAGATGATTTTTATTCCTTGGAAGAACTGGAGCAATTGGAGGATGAGTCAATGGCCCTGATTGTCAAGAGATTCTCAAATGTCAGATTCAAAAGGAATCCCAAGTTCAAGTACAAGTCCAACTACAACAGATTCCAGAAAGGTGGATCATCATCCTCTAACACCAGCAGTGGTGGGTACAAAACATGGATGGTTGATCGAAGCACCATTCGATGCTTCAACTGTAATGAGTTGGGACACTTTGCCACAGAATGCAGGAAGCCAAAACAAGTTAGGAAGAACTCTTACGATTCTAATCAGAAGAGTAAATCTGAAAGGGCTTACCTGGCAAAGGGAAGAAGCTGGGATGATACTGACAGTGAAGATGAAGAAGTTGGGAATCTTGCTCTCATGGCTAGTGATGCAAACACCTCATCGTCAAGAAAAGAGGTAAAATTTACTAATGCTGAATTAGTTTATCATCTAGGAGGTTCCTTAGATTGTGCTCGTCGTGATAATGAATTGTTAAATCAACAAATCAAAGATCTTGAGAAAGAGGTCAATGAATTAAGACTTGTGCACATTAATCAAGATAAATTAAAAGAACAAGTATCTTTTCTAGAGAATAGAGTTGACTGTTATAGACAACTTGAAACTATTCTCAAAGACAAGATCACCGGTCTTGAGGCTAAGGTTAAAGCTTACTTTAATTCTTGTTCGAAGTCCAAAGAGTTTTACAATAAGCAAGCTGTTAATCAAACATCTGGAATAGGTTATGATTACAATGTTGCTATTGGAAAATTAGGCATAAACTCCCCTCCTCATGTCCGTGCTAAAGGCAGGGAAGTACCACATGTGCTTAAGGGTGTTGATGAACCCCTCTATAAAGAATCAATTGCTGAACCATTTGATGAGACCTCATTTATTATTCAAGAAGAAATCCGTGCTGAAGATAATGCTAATGAGAAAGCTGTCTCCAAGTCAAGTGTGTCAAAAGTTCTAGTCAAAGTTGTGAAAGCAACTGAGACTAACTCAGACACACGTGAGTTGGATAACACAAATGCCATGTCTACCATGCATAAGTTGCCTATTGTTAATCCCTCTCATAAAGCATGTGGTGTTCCTGATTGTATGTCTTGTGCTTTTAATCTGATGTATGCTTATTTTAATGGTAAGCATGTTTCTAATGATAAGACTACTCCTCGTCAGCATGTGAATAATAGAAAGCATGATAGGTCTAAGACTGCTAGTCCTCCTAAAGCTAGAAAGGAGACATTTGTGCCTAAGCCTAAACAGAAATTTGTCAAGGCTATTCACAAGGTCAAATGTCCAGTCATTGAGAAAGTTGAGAATATTAAAATTAAGAATGTTGTTTTGCCTGATAAAGGCCAATTTTACAAGTATGCCGGACCCAGCCAAGCTTGGGTTCCGAAGAAGGTCTAATCCATTTGTATTGCAGGGCATTAAACAGGTACAACCGGTAGTGTGGATTCTTGACAGCGGATCGTCAAGACATATGACCGGAGATAGAGCCCTGCTATCAAATGTGGTTGAGAAAGCTGGCCCAATAGTTACCTTTGGAGATAATAGCAAAGGTTTAACGGAGGGATATGGCTGTTTGCTAGCTGGAAATGTTATCATTGAAAATGTGTATGTTGTGCAAGGACTTGAACACAATCTGCTTAGCATTAGTCAGTTCTGTGACAACGGCTACAATGTTTTATTTGACAAGCTGAAGTATCAGATTCTGCACAAGAAAAGTGAAAAACCCTCCTTGATGGGAATCCGGAAAGGAAATCTGTTCGTAGCTGACATGAACTCTGGAAGCAATCCTGAAGTCAATTGCTTCTATGCAAAGGCATCGTCAGATGAGAGTTGGCTATGGCACAAAAGACTTTCTCATCTCAATTTCAAAATAATGAATTCTCTTGTAAAAAGAGAATTGGTAAGAGGTCTGCCTCAGCTGGAATTCTCTCCAGAAGGACTATGTGAGGCTTGCCAGAAAGGAAAGTCAAAGAAAGCAAGTCACAGAGGCACTGACACATCTTCCATAACTGATGTTCTGCAATTATTGCACATGGATTTATTTGGACCAGTTAATGTCCTTTCGATGTCAAAGAAGTGTTACTGTCTTGTGATAGTTGATGACTATTCCAAGTATACGTGGGTTTTATTTCTACACTCTAAGGATGAAACACCACAAGTTGTGATTGATCATATCAAGATGATTGAGTTAGATTCTAATGTCCCTGTTAGAGCAATAAGGTCAGATAATGGAACAGAATTCAAGAATTCACTTCTCAATGGATTCTGTACAGACAAAGGGATTACCAGACAATTTTCAGCTCCTTGAACCCCTCAGCAAAATGGAGTGGTAGAAAGGAAGAATCGTACATTGATTGAAGCTGCAAGAATGATGTTAAGTGAATCAGGTCTTCCAATGTACTTTTGGGCTGAAGCTGTCAATACTGCATGTTATACTCAGAATCGAACTCTAATCAACAAAGACTTCATGAAAACTCCTTATGAGATTTTGAATGAACAGAAACCTTCTATCAAATACTTTCATGTATTTGGTGCCAGATGCTTCGTGCTAAAGGATGGAGATGATCGTCGTGGTAAATTCGAGGCAAAGGCATATGAGGGTATTTTTGTTGGATATGGAAGAAGATCATACAGAGTGTATATCATTGATCAACACAAAGTAACTGAAAGTGTCAATGTTACATTTGATGACACTAAACTCCCTAGTATCCAAACTGAAGATCCTTCTGAGAAACTGAAGTTTGATGATATGTCAGATTCAGAATCAGAACATGGTCAAGAACCTGAGGTTGTTGCTGGTGAAGAACCTGTTAATCATGATGATACTCAAGGTAATAGTGATGGAAACTTTGGCAACAATGGAGATACCACTGCTACTGACGGAGAATCTTCAAGTCAACATGGCAACAACTCAGGGGGAGATGCTGAAGGATCATCTAGCAAGACACAACATCCCAATGAATTTCAAGGCGAATCATCAAGATCAAATATTCCAAGACAGACTGTCTGGAATAAAGCTCATCCTTTTGAGTTGATTATTGGTGATCCAGATGTTGGAGTCAGAACTAGACGTGCTACTCAAAATGAGTGTCTGTTCTCAGGATTTCTTTCTGAGATGGAACCTAAGAAGATTGAGGAAGCACTAACTGATCCAGATTGGGTGATTGCTATGCAAGATGAGCTCAATCAGTTTGAAAGTCAACAAGTCTGGAAACTGGTACCTAGACCTACACACAAGAAAGCTGTTGGTACTAGGTGGATATTCAGGAATAAACTAGATGAAGATGGTGTGGTTACAAGAAACAAGGCAAGACTGGTAGCAAAAGGGTATTCTCAAGCTGAAGGCATTGATTATGATGAAACCTATGCTCCAGTGGCTAGACTTGAGGCCATCAGGATATTTCTGGCATTCGCAGCATTCTCAAACTTTAAAGTTTATCAAATGGATGTCAAGAGCGCCTTTCTGAATGGAAAGCTGGATGAAGAGGTATATGTAGAGCAACCTCCTGGTTTTGAAGATCCAAATCATTTGGATTTTGTCTTCTTTCTTTTCAAGGCTATCTATGGGCTCAAACAGTCTCCAAGAAAATGGTATGACACTCTCTCTGAATTTCTGATTGAAAATAGCTTATTAGAGGTATCATAGACAAAACTCTCTTTTCTAAAAAACATAAGAATGATACTATATTAGTCCAAGTCTATATGGATGATATAATATTTGGGTCTACTAATGATAATCTCTGTAAGAGATTTGCTAAGTTAATGCACAGCAAGTTTGAAATGAGCATGATGGGAGAGCTGAAGTTCTTTCTTGGATTACAAGTAAATCAAAGGTTAGATGGAACATTTATTTGTCAATCCAAGTATCTCAAGGAACTCCTTAAAAAGTACAATCTAGAGGATTCTGCATCTGCAAGGACTCCATCAACTACAGCTGTCAAGCTTGGACCATGTGAAAACTCCATTAAGGTAGATGTCACAAGCTACAGAGGTATGATTGGCTCGTTACTCTATCTTACTGCAAGTAGACCAGATATTATGTATGCTACATGCTTATGTGCAAGGTTCCAAGCGGATCCTAGAGATATTCATCTCGTTGCTGTTAAACGAATCTTAAGATATCTTAAGGGAACACCAAATCTAGGTATTTGGTACCCTAAAGAATCTGGTTTTAACCTTGTTGGATATACAGATTCAGATTATGCAGGAAGTGTTGTTGATAGGAAAAGCACCTCAGGGAGTTGTCAATTCCTAGGTAGCAGACTAGTCTCATGGTACAGTAAGAAACAACAAACAGTTTCCAACTCAACGGCCGAGGCTGGATATATTGCTGCTGGAAGCTGCTGTGCTCAGATCTTGTGGATTAGGAACCAGCTACGAGACTATGGCTCTGTATTGAACAAAATTCCTATTTTATGTGACAATACAAGTGCAATAGCCATCACAAACAACCCTGTGCAGCACTCTAGGACAAAGCACATTGACATCAGGTATCATTTTATTAGAGAGCACGTCATGAATGGTACTGTTGAACTATTTTTTGTTCCAACAGAAGAACAAATAGCAGATATTTTCACTAAACCACTTGATGAATCCACATTTACCAGATTAGTTGGTAAATTGGGCATGTTGAATAGTTTTAGTGATTAATTTAGTTAATATCTGAGATCTGTTCTTGAATGAATTTACGAATGAATTTTTCATAAATGAAAAATTCATTTGCAAATTTATTTTATCATTTTATCATATTTCTTGCTTATTTCTATGTAATTTCTATTATCTTATCTTATTTATTTACTCAACTTGTTAATTTTAATGTCTCAGAATATTTTATTTTCTCTAAAAATATTTTTCTATGAATTTAATTTGTTAAAATTCAAAAGAAATCTATTTTTGGACTGAAAATATTATTATCTCTGAAATATTTTAATTATTTTAATTATGTAAATATTTTCTGCAATATTCATTTCAGTTTTCTGAAATTGAAATATTTTATATATTCTGTTTTTTATGTGTTTTAACAGTTTTTATGTTAATTATTCAGTATATTTAAATACTTAATTTATCTTATACTAGAATGACAATCGGCAAGACAATTGAAATTGTCTTGCTGAAAGTCATTTCAGTAATAATGCTTGGTTATTTTTAAAATTAGATTAATTTTATAACTGGCAAGACAATCAGTATGACTATTGATTGTCATGTCAGTAATAAAATTAATATCAGACTTTTTATGTTTTATTTTGTACTAGTATGACAATCGGTATGACTATCAGATTGTCATACCAGTTATATATTATTATTTGTTTTGTTTTGTTTGTTTTTTCTGTCTTTAAGCTGGTGTGACAATCGGTATGACAATCGGTATGACAATCCGATTGTCATACCAGTTATACTACTTAACCATTTTTTTGTTTTGTTTTATTTTATCAGTTCACTTTCTTTCTTTTCAAATTCCAACAGTTATCTGTCTCTCTCTCTCTCTTCGATCAAACACAAATCAATCGCCATTGTTGTTTTCCTTGCTCGAGTTTTTACTCAGCATACATCACTCCTGCTATATATACATACAGGAGTGCTGCCAAAAATTTTTTAAAAAAAACTTTTTCAAATCATTATTTCTCCTTCAAAATCAGCTTGTGCTTGTTTATTTTTGGGAATTTTTTTTGTGCTTTTCATCTATTATTATTTTGTGTCTTTTGGCTTTTCAAATCTGCGTTTGTGAGTTAAAAATTTTAACGAGATACATTTCTGTCTAAATTTTTCGATTATAATTAATTTAATTCGAATTATTAAATTAATTTAATTAATTCGAATTTTCTTAATATTATTCTTAAAATTCTGAAAGTGTGTGTCTTATTATTATTTTAAATGGCTCTCAATTTCCAAATTGTCGCGCATAATCAGGTTGGTTATTTTAATCCAGAAAAATGTGATGTGGAAAAATTTAAGCCTTGGATTAGATTTTTAAATGACCATTCGATTGTTAGCTCTGCTATTAAATCAAATGTGATTTTAAATGTCGACCTGCTTAGACTGATTTGCACAACCTCTACTGTGGCCGATGATTCAAAATCTTTTTCATTCACCGTGGCAAACACACAGTATGTGGTTGATGAAACAGTCGTCAATCAAGCTTTAAATTTTCCTATGGACAATTTCTGTAATTTGCCCTCTGAAAATGATATCACAAACTTTTTCCATGCTATTCACTATCAGGGGGTGATCAATTTAACCAAACTTTGAAAATCCAATTTGGTGTCTGAATGGGACATTTTCTTCGATACACTTTCTAAAGTGTTTGCCAACTGCACTAAATCCAACTTTCACAACATCACTTCCACTCTGTAGTATATTGGTCTTGCGGTTGTTTTCAATCAAAGGATCAATTTTGGCAAACTACTTTTTCCCATTCTCTTGAGACGTCTCACTACTGCTTTACGTGATCATTCTACAAATCGTAGGGTATCATGTTATTATGCTCGTTTTCTCATGCTTATAGCAGATCATCTTCTCACACCTGAGCACAAATCCCTTTTGGCTAACTCTGCAGTAACCGAACCCCCTCCTGTAAGCAAAAAGATTTACTCCCGCCAAGACACAACCTTCAAATTCATGCAAGTTCCAGTATTTGTATCTGCTTTCATGGCCACTTATATTCCCTTACCTATTTTCAATCTTCCCGGTCATGAACAGCAACCTCAACCTCCAGTGGTTCAAGCCACCCAGGCTCCTCCAACATCAGATGCTCTTCCATTACAGGTAGTAATTCCTCACTCTCACTCCATTCCTACTTCTGTTGAAAGACCCCCAGTGGTCGATAGGACTGACCATGAAGTTGTAGAACCACAGCTTCAATCCCAGGTCATAGAGCCAAACACAGAGTAACAACATATCTCAACCTCTCCCCCACTGTCTAAAATGTTACCCAGAAGGTTAATAGGAAGTAGTGTATTGTTAAATGTGAGTGAACCCTCAGCTCTGCCTCCTCCCAAGAAAAGAAGAACATATACTGAGGCATCTGAAAGCCCATCCTTGTCCTCCCAACAGGACATGGACTTTGAAATGGCCAATGAACAGTTACTAGAGACATTCTCTCAACAGGATGAATCTATTGAAATTTGCCATAGGGCCATGGCATCTTGTACTGAGTCAAACACAATTCCTTTACTCACAATGGAACCATACATACCCACAGATGATACTCAGGACACAGAGCAAGGAGTGCACATAGAGTCTGTTACAGTGCCTGCCATAGTTACGGCAGAAGAGCAGTCACATGCTTCTGAGGGAAAATCTGACTCTCAGCCACCCTTAATAGAGTCATTTTCTCCCCTCCCAGATCAAACACCTCTGGCCCCCTCACGGGATTCTCCACTCGCAGATTTATCTGGAGAAAGTGGAGGGCAACTCGGTCAATCTATCCCTGAAGCAATTCAGACATCTATTTCACATGAAATGATAGGTTTGACTGAGGATCGGGACTCGCGAATTCCCATTGCACCACCACTGACCTCTCTTGAAGAGGCTAGGGTGATTTTAACTGCAGGTACAGAAGAACAGCAATAGGAAGACTCCTCACGAGCAATTATATTGAGAGAAACACAAGCACGTGAGGTGAGTGAACCAAACACGAGTGAAATTCAAGTGAGAGCACACACAGACACAGACAGTGAAAACCTGTTAGCTCAAATTGCTGCTCTAAAAGAAGAACTTGCTAAAAGCTAAGCTGAAGCTAAATCATTCAAAACACAAGTGGTTGAACGGTCTTCTTCTTCCACCTCTCTCAACAATCAGCTGGCACTCATCAGGAATGATATCTCAGATCTCAATAACACTGTCACACCAAAGCTCAATTCCATTCAGGAAACTCCAACTTTATCAGCTGATGACATTTCTAACTTCTGCTCTCTATATACAAGAATGACTTCTCTTGAAGACCTGGTTGAAATGAATCATGCACTGGACTCCTCCAGATTTCTAAAGATAGAAACGGGCATGGAACATCTTAATGAAGGAATGAAACACTTGTATTTCATGATCAAGAATTCTCACTGCCCTAATGAAGAACAAAGAACTTACTTTGAAGGGCCGTTTGGTGGAGGCTCAGGCTCTGGAGGTGATGGAGGTCATGGAGGTTCTATAGGAAAGTCAGTAGAGGATCCCTCAACTAAGGGGGAGAAGAAAGGGAGTAGTGGAAAGGGAAAAGAAAAAGATACCTCTGCTGGAGACAAAGGAAAGGCTGATGATGTCTACTACAGTGGAGAATAAGATGACTTTGATATTTTTGACATTCCCACTGAACCAGTCTTGGAAGATAAAGATGGTTTATTTGAAGCTGAAGAGGAAAGTGATTTTGGATAATGGGAAGAGGAAGCTACAGTGGATCCTATCTTTGAGAAAGAGATTCAGCAATATCAGTCAGAGATGAAAAGAAAAGAAGCTGAACTCAAAAAGGTGTCCCAGATCATTGACATGAGGAAAGACATACAAAGAACAGAAACTCTTCAAAAGCAACGTCTTCATGACATTAAGGCTCAAGAAAGGAGAAGAGATGTCAGACTGAAGATTGGTGAAAAATGGGATGAAGCTAGGAGAGTACTTGATATGCCTCAGCTGAGCACTAACAATGATAGGCAGTTCCTACATCTTCTTGACAAGCTGGAAATCTCAAATCCTAACAATGACATGTACATGAATGCTATCAAGGCTGAAGTCTCAAGGATCACAGCTGTTTTTGACAGATCCCTAAATGAGATGAGCATTTTTGTATATTGTCAGAGTGAAGGATCTTTCAAGGTGTCACTTCATATGTTTGAGAATCGTTCTTTGTCAGAGATTTGGGTTCTTCTCAACAAAGTAAAAAGAAGCTCAGAATTGAATGAAGTTCTTCGAGAAAGGCTTAAAGAGTTTGCCAGCAGGGCTAGTCCTCAAGTGGTCAACAATCCTCATCAGGTAAGATTCTTTAAGTCTGATTGTCTTCAAATCTATCAGCTAGATGCACAATCTCTTAAAGACTACTCAGCTAAGCATCTGGTCTGGATGGAACATCATTTAAGAACTGCTGGATACTCATCCATGTTGAAGACTCAAGCTGCTGATTTGATTCAAGCTTATTGTGAAAAGAATATTAAAAGGTACAATCAGAGCAAGAATAAGCTGAAGTCAGTTGGAGTTCAACCAGTCAGACCAGCAAGCTTCACTTCAGAAAAGGATCGTGTCTTTGACAAGGAGTTGCTTCAAGATATAGAAGAAGGTGAAGTCAGAAGAGAAGACAACTGAAGTCAATTAGCTCAAAACTCAATGTAATATGATTAGAGCTTTATGAATCAAGATAGACTAATGTAGTTATATGTTCAGGCTAGAGGAACATCTATCTTGTATTCACTTGTAAATTTCTTTTGGAATCTGGAAAATGTTAAATATAATCCAGAACTTTTCTGCTATTTACTTTGTATTACTGTTTATATCTTTTTCTTGTTTGTTAGTTGAGTTATCCTCTAGGTATTTGTTGTTATTGTCTAACAAACAAATAGGGGGAGATTGAAAGGCATATGTTAAGCCTATTTGTTTATTCGAGGATTTAACTCAACTCAAATAAGAATATAATAAGTAAATAGTGGATCTATCGTCAGAGAGATCTCACAGAGTAACATCTGTCAGAGGGTTAAGAAACATTATTCATCTACAGACTTGAAGACTTAATTCACTAGAAGAAGCTCAAGAAATTGATCAAGCCTCAGTGATATAAATCAAGATTGTGGATTTAATCAAGTGACAGAGATCTCGTCAGGGTATCAATTAATTACAAGGATTTAGTCTGAAGAAAATCAAAGTATCAAAGTCAAGACATGAAGAAACGTCACGGAAGTTAGTCACTCATGAACCAGACAGTACATCGAGTGTCAATGTTGAAGTGGTGGAATTGATTCATATATTTCAGTGATTTTCAGAAGTTTTACAGGAGAATGGATGCTGCTCAGGGTTAGTGTTAATTCTCTATTAATTAATTAAGTCATATAATTTAATTAAGAAAATAAATTATATCTGCAAAGATTAATTTATTGATTAATTAAATTAATTGATTAATTAATTCAGAATTAATATTAAGGTTTTTCAGAATTTTAATTGATTTAAAATCTGTTATTAATTCAAAAAGACAACTGATTGTATTAGTATGACAATCGGTATGACAATCAATAGTCATACCGAAAGTCATGCTAATTCAAAAGGATTGTCTTATCAGATTTTTTATTATATTAAAATCTATTATTAATTCAGTAAGACAATCTGATTTTGAACTACTATGACAATCGGTATGACAATTGATAGTCATACCGAAAGTCTTGCTAGTTCATTCTGATTGTCTTGCCAGTTCAAAGAGATTGTCATGCCAGTACATTCTACTCGACTGTTGGATTAAAAGAAGCAGAAGAAACAGTTCATTCAGACATCATACAGAATACACAAGTCAAGAACACAGCAGAAACAAAAAGCAAGACATATTATTTTTCATCTGCTTTATTCAAGATCAAAATTCTAGATTGTAAAGTTAAATCCAAACCACTAGAATTATTTATCTTGTTCTTGTGTAACAATCTAGCGGATCAAAATCCCTAGAACTTAATCTCAAATCGCTTATAGCATTTGATCTTTTTATTGCAAAAATAGAAAAAGTTCATGTTGAATTTATTCTAGATTTGTGATAATTGGTTTGAGATTAATCCCTTGTAAACGATACCGTTGTTGTAACACCTTTCAAGTTTAATAATAATTTTATTTAACTTGAATTTTGTTTCACATTTTTATTCCGCATTTTATTCGATTAAACATTTGGAACCCAAATTCTATAGGAATACCTCATTATTCCCTTATCATCTTTCTCGGTATTAATCTCATATCTATTTTTTGGCTCTCTGCCTTCATTCATCACATTTTCTGGCACAATATGTTCTTTTCCAATAATTCGGTCTGTCTTGCAATCTCAAACAGCTTTTCGGTACCGGCTCCGGTTACCTTCACTTCTATTTCCATTTTCTCAAAATCTCTTATAAACTCTCTCAAAGACATTATCATCTTGAGTCTCTCCTTTTTACTAAGGGCATCAGCCACCACATTGGCTTTCCCCGAATGATAAAGAATCTCATAATCGTAATCCTTGATTATCTCTAACCACCTCATTTGGCGCATGTTGAGCTCTTTCTGCGTGAAAATGCACTAGAGCACTTATGGCTTGTGTAAATCTCGTACTTCTCTCCATACAAGTAGTGCCTCCAATATTTAGGGCAAAACTATTGCCACGAGCCCAAGCTCATGGGTGGGGATATTGAATTTTATATTCCCTTAATTGTCTTGATGCGTACGCGATTACCTTGTTATGTTGTATAAGAAGCACCCTAATTCCTTATGCGAAGCGTCACTACACATCACAAAATCTCCTTTTCCATCCGGCAACGCCATCATAGGGGTCGTCACCAATCTTTGCTTCAGTTCTTGAAAGTTGTTCTCGTATTTCTCTGTCCATTCAAACTTCTCAGTCTTACGAGTAAGCCGTGTTAAAGGGGCTACTATCTTTACAAACTCGAACTAACCTCCGATAGTGACCGACCAATTCTACCTCTGGTAGTCGACCTAACCATGGTCATCAATTCATCAGTGGTCCTTTATTCATTCTTGTCAGGATCCTCCATGGGATCCTCCTCAGCAACTATCCCTTCTAGGACAACATCCTCAACATGAACATCATCCGATCCCGCGTTAGGACGCTCTATCAGATCCATAATCTGATCTCCAATAAGTAATAAAACATCATCGCGTTGTTGCTCCTCAACCTCAGGGTTCGGAGTCCCGCTACCATATACGATAACGAACTACGCTTCTATCACGATATTTATAAGGGTTCCCATAAGGGTTTTAACTGTCAGTACTACGTTAGGTAGCCCGACTAGGAACTTGGCAAGAGTTCTTATTATCTTAGTGAACTTATTATCTTAACGTCACATCATCTCTGAGGTTTATAACGCTTAGCTCTGATACCACTTCTGTAACACCCCCAGATCCGGGGTCGGGGATCCGGGTTGTCACGAGTTCCATTTCCCTTAATAACACCCAATCTTAATAAATAATCAACTACTCTGTACTGTGACCCCACAATAAACACACACACCACAAGTTATAGTCTCAGAGATGAACACTCAAAAAAATAACACAAGTCCTTATATTCCACAATTATAAACCGTTACACCTTAAAAAGGTTCTGAATAAATTTACATATTCCTTGCCATTATTACAATTCATATTATACATAAGTCTGGTTCATCAATAGTTGAAAACCTAGCCTATTGGTAGCTCCTACCTCAGCTACGGCGGCATCAACGCTTTCAGAAGACTGCGGAACGTTTTCTAACCGCTTGCGAATCGGGAGCTTGGTCCTGTTCATCTTTTCTATCTGTTGTTGTGTGATGAAAGAAGAAAGCAAGGGTGAGCAGCAAGCCCACCAAAATAATATGTATAATGATTAATAATATATGAGCCTTCTCATAGTACTCATGAAAGTCTTGGTCAAAAGAAATGAACCAAGTTTGATATCTTAATGCGATGAAGTCGCAAAATATTCAGTATATATACATATATACTTTTCAAAATCTTGGAAGTCCTCTTCCATGCATAATATACACAGAGTTCCAGTTTATAATTGTATAAAAATATCGTTGCAAGGTGATCTCATATATCTACCCTTGTCTCAACATTTTTCTGAAAATCTTTGATATGCATAAGATAATCATTAACTAGATATAAGTTGAAAATATGAAGTTAAAAGATACCCCAATATACTTATATCTTTTCCAAATATTACTTGAACTACCACCGTTTAAGTTATAATCAGTTCAGAAGTTCATCGCATAGATGAGACTACAAGACAAGATTTGAATAGATTCAATCTTTGAATATCATTATAAATAATGAAGTTACGAGATACTTCATTAAATCCCGATATATATATACACCTATATATATACATTTCATACACTCCTTGAAAACCTCTGTTATGAAAATTATAAACAGAGTTGCAATATCCAATGAATTTGGAAAGGAGAAAACCTTGGCATAAACCTGATATCTTGCTGATCAGGCAAAGATACCAATAAGTAACCTTTTCTACTAGTAGATGGACGAATTCCCCACTGGTCATCACCCTGGCCGCAATAGGACCTTATGCTGGACTGCCACTCAGCCACTTACGCATTTGATGGACTCCCACTGAGCCACTTACACTTTCATGGACGCCCACTGAGCCCATGTTGCTTATGCCGACTCAAATAGATGAACTTACTTCCCGAACGATGGGCAAATAATCAAGATATTTTCTCCAAACAGCAAACTCGTTGCGAATGTAAAATAAACCACTGAGCCGGATCCCTCAAGTTTTGAACGAGTATTTAAATCCCCTTTAAAAGGAAGATCTTAAATATAAAAATGAGTTTTGGGATCCGCTCTAACTTTTAAAAATCATTTTGAAGACTCGAAAACACTTTAAAGAGTGTTTGGAGTAATGCTGATTTAATGAAATAAATCAGTCCCAATATATTAGAAAATATTTGAATATTATTATTTAAATAATATTCCCATAAAGAATAATCTTTATAAAAAATAATTGAAGTAGAAGTTTTAAAACTTATACTTGAAATGAGTATTAAATAACCAAAGATATACTTATACGAAAGTACTATCTTTAGTTGAATAATCAAAGATAAGTTTGATTATCGACACCTTATTCTTTAATAAAATGAAGAATATCTCAGCAAATAATCGGAGTCATAGATCCTCAAATGAATATTCAAATAATATTCATTAAATAATATAAACTGAGTCATAAGCCCTCGAATGAATATTCAAATAATATTCAATAAATAATATAAAAGAGTCATAAGCCCTCAAATGAATATTCAAATAATATTCAAATAATAAAATAAAAGGAGTCATAAGTCCTCGAATGAATATTCAAAATAATATTAATTTAATAAAATAAAGAAGTCATAAGCCCTCGAATGAATATTCGTAATAATATTCATTAAATAAAATAAAGGAGTCATAAGCCCTCGAATAAATATTCGTAATAATATTCATTAAATAAAATAAAGTTATCGAATAAACCTTATTCGATTAATAGTTTTAAAAACTATATCAATATATATATATATAAATATATATTATACTCGGGAGCCTCGCCTCCCGGTTTTAGAAAAAGTTCACCTTTTGATCCCCTATACTAAGGGTATACGCAAATACCGCTTATCTCTAGCATAGGTATTATGCAACGAATAAGTATTTGAACCAACAGATATATAAATCAAGAATACGAAACAGGCATGCATATATACCATATCACATGCTACAATATATCGCAAGAATTTGCTAATAACAAATATGCATTTATCACAAGATCATGCATATACACATATACATCACAACAACAGTATAACGGGTAGAAAACTTGCCTGAGCGACTTGGGGTGATAAAAGGCTCGGGACGAGTCTGGTAACCTATAAACAACAAGTAAGTTCGAATTAAACCAAAGTCACTTGTAAATCTATACTTTAACTAACTTAGACTCTAACGCTTGTTTTGCGCTTACTGATTTGCTTAAGTCACCCGGGTACCCTCGGCTCCACCATTTTTAATAATTTAATCCTTTACGAGTTTTAAGGCGATTCCTTCGCAAGTGTCTTACCAACTTCCTAACACACTTACCATAAATGTTTCATGCATTAATTAACCCTTTTTGGTCTTTAACCTATGTTTCAAAGTAAGGCGAGGGGAAAAGTTTCGTTCGCGAAACGCCGTTACTTGAAACGGTCTTTTCTCCTAAACCGTGCATCGGAATCGAACAAACTATATATCAAAACGAAGCTCGTAACATGAGCTATCTAAACATGGCAGTGGTAATAATCTATCAGGGGGTTCTCGGGTCCTAATGCTATGCATAAAAACAGTCCAAAGAAAATCGGACGTTACGACGGCTATGTTTACGCGATTTCCAATATTTTAAACCATTCAAAACCCTCCCAATTCAACCTCAAATCCAACATACAACCAACATCCATCCTTATCACATCATAACAACCTCAACCAATTCAATTTTAACATTCATACTTATGCCTAAGCTTAACTTTAACCATACTTAAGTTCTTTTAATCAAAACCACAACATTTACCATTCCATTTCACTACCATTTCAATTCCCAAACTCTAATCACAACAACAAGCTACAATATCATTCTACTAATCAAAATAATCTTATAATACATAGGAATCTAGGGTTTGGAGATGGTATACCTTCCTTGAAGTGGTGGGAGGAGCTAGGAAGCCTTAAGAAGCTTTGAGAAGTCTTAGGAATGCTTGGATCTTCAAGGAAAACAAGAAAAACTTCAAGTTAAAAACTTGAAAACACTATTCATAGCCTTCTTCTTTGATTAAATGGAGAAGATGGAGAAGGAATTGATGGCTTAAACTCATGATATAGCCCTAACTAAGCATGAAGATGATTAGGGAATTAACTCACCAATTTAGGAAGCTTGGATCTTTGATTTTGAATTTCTTGCTCTTTTGAATAGTAAAAAGCCGAGAGCTTCTTCAAGAACAAGCCTTGGTTCTTTTTGATTTTGATGAAAATGATTTTACTTGGCTTGGTTGCTTTGTTTTTGTGTTTGATTTAGTCAATTACCTTGTTGCCCTTGAATTTGTGTGGTTCTCATTCAACCACACCTCCTTCCTTCCCATGTCATGCTTGTGTCATCCTCATGATGTCATCCTCCCCTCCTTGTCCTCTTTCTATTGGTTGGATGATATCATCCCCACTAATCCCCTTGATTAACTTCCTAATCGTTTGCCTAATGACCGCTGATCTGTTATACGGTTCGCTTAACTTTCGTTTTCGTTTATCGTTTGAGGGATCATACCCGGGATCTTATTACTTAGGTTCCCTTAACCTTTCTCAATATATTTTATTCCTTTTATGATCCTCTCTTATAATCCTTTAATTTAAATCCTTTTTATCCTGTTACCTTATACTCAATTCTTTCCGTATCTATTGGATTTCCGGGAAAATCAAAGTGTTCGGAATTGGATTCTGACGATCTTTACATACACTTATATACCACATAGAGTACTAATAATATTCCATAAGATCAATAACAGAACCCCTACATAGCGTGGCATGAAAATTTTTCTCATTCAGCAAAAACACTATTCATAAGGGTTTCAAAAATTTCCAAAAATTGGGGTTATTACAGTCTCCCCTCCTTAAAAGGATTCCGTCCCGGAATCAGATAGAAAACAGTTGGGGATGCTTTTCTAGCATTGTGCCTTCTAACTCTCTAGTCAATTTTCGACATTGTGGTCCTACCACCAACTCTGCCTAGTTTGATAATCCTTCTCCT
This sequence comes from Apium graveolens, assembly GCF_009905375.1. NCBI lineage: Eukaryota > Viridiplantae > Streptophyta > Magnoliopsida > Apiales > Apiaceae > Apium > Apium graveolens. Next base: position 229,025,011 of record NC_133651.1, on the reverse strand, counting down.
AAGCACTTGTTCCTTTTCACTCTATAACCCTTCCTGGTTGCTCCATATAGGTTACGTCGGGTTGCATATCTATGCGCTCATATGCCTCTATTTATCTGGCATCTGAATTACACTTCCTTAACATTGATACGTGAAACACGTTACGACCTGCTACATGTTCGGGGTTAGGGCTAGCTCATATGCTAACTTCCCAAACGTCTTAATATATCCAAGGGTCCAACAAATTGTAGACTTAGCTTTCCTTTCTTTCCGAACCTCATCAATCCTTTCCAAGGGATACCTATAACATTACTAGGTCCCCTATTTCATACTCTTTGTCCTTTCGTGTCATGTCCATCTTGGGCTACTACCAGCCGTCCTCTGATTAGATCTATCATATCCTTGGTCCTTTGGACTACTGCGGATCCGAGCATCTTGCGCTCTACAACTTCATCCTAACATAAGGGAGATCGACATTGTCTTCCCTCAAGGATCTCATAAGGCGACATCTCGATAATGACAAATGATCTATTGTCGTAAGAAAACTCAATCCGTGTTAAGTGATCATTCCAATTTCTTTCAAGTCTATTGCACAGACTCTCATTATAGCTTTTAGCATTAGAGCTTCTGCTTCTCAATACCCATTCTTTTCGAGTTCGTAATCGCTACTACCTTCCGTTCCTAATATTATACTGGTTATACTTTTGCTCGTTAGCGTTCTATAACCTTTTAATAACCACGTCAACCTTAGTATTACGAATGTGTTCCCATTCTGAATACCACCATAACTTTACTACTCCTTTTTCAGCTGTTTCTATTTTCGAAAGCTTAATCCTTCATATAGAAGTAAAAGAATTTATTGAGAGATCACTATGATCATGAACACTTGTTATCTCGCATAGTTAGTACAGAAGGTGGCCATCCTTTAGTACTTGACAAGCAATTAAACAATAGTTGGTATCCTACTAGGCTTCTATCACACAGATAGACAGTCATTCGGCAATACCTCCCCTTCTGGAAGGGTTGTTCTTCTCAACTTACATGAAATGAAAAGAAGAGAAAAGAACGAACTGAAGAGAATTGTATATATAAAAAAAAATATACTGCCACAAAATATCTGGCTTGGAACCTACCTCTGAACTATAGAGGTTTGTCATAGGAGAACAAAACATATACGTATTTATATCAGCATCAAGTATTATAGCATCATATTTCCCATGCCTAAATATTTCTATTCCGTCCATCATTCTATGGACCCATGCTCTTCCTCGAGCTTATACACAATCACCTTTGAAACTCCCTCGATTTCGAAAATCGAACCTTGGATCTCATTTTAGACATCACCATTACTAGAGTTCTATGCTTGCACCGCAACCTTCCTCATATAGTAATACGACTCTCTTTTCATAAGAGGGAATAAATATTCAATAGGTAGATACTCTACTTAATTAGTCTATCAATGATAACTTATACACTACCACGACCCGTTTAGTGGTACTCAATCTCAACATCCATTCCAATACAACTCTCACGGTTGTAATCAGCTCATTACTCGCAGGATCATTGCTGCATTACTATGGCCCACCGTTGACCTACTGTAGTCATTCGCTTTCCATGAAATCTTAATATCTAACCATACGGAGTCCATACATGTAGTATAGAATTCTTATAAGGAGTTAACATAATCACCATTCATAATTCATGAAGAACACTCCTGATCCTGACATACATACATGACATGAAGCATATAAAATTGCAGAAGAGTTTCAATCAAAGCACCGATAACAGGTTAATACCATTCTTAATCATATGCCTTCAATAGAAGACTTAACTCAAAGGTTTGTTTGGTCCTTTTTGAAATATGGTCCTGGCTTATTCTCAAGATAGGACCTTCTAAGATAGATAGCCCGTTCATGGCGATTACACGAATTAAACTTTTACCAACTACTATTACGGTTGGGTATTGCACAGTCATCAGAAGGAATGTCAATCTTCCAAACCATAATACAACCTTCACAGTTTTAACCATCATCACTGTATTCCTCTGGCACAAGCGCCTATAATTATCCTCTTACCTTTAAAGTGTCGGCCACCTCTTTGGCCTTTCCTGATATTAAAATTTCCTTATAGTCAATGTCTTTTTAACCACCTCCAAATAAATTTTCTACCTTATTTCAATCACTGCTTTTGTGAAGATGTATTCCTTAAAATCTGATGAGTAATAAAAAAATATCACCATTTTTCCATAAGTTATTGCCTCAGTCTTTAGAGGTTAATCACTGTCACGACTGACTCTCAATCATACTTAGAACATCTTTTATCTTAAGTCCTAATTGCCCTGAATAATTTCGACCTTTACTGGTTCGATCCATACTTTCTCGTGGTTTAACACGTGCCCCACTTGGCATCATTATAATTATGTCATATTTCCTTTATCAACATTTTTATTCTTGAGAATTTCGAATATTTCCTTTCTCCTTGTAAACCTCTAAGGTTATCCTTCAATCGTTCCTCCTGTATTCCCTATATACAGGGCATATCAAAATACCATTTATTAATACTAGAACCATTGTCTATATACTTCTAAAAAATTTCTCCACTGATCCTTAAAGGTTATTATTACCTTAATCCTTTCCAATTCATACTTCCAAAACTCATACTATCCCTATTAAGGGTGAAATTCCAACCTTTATGCATTCCCCTAGGATTCGTTTTAAGTTACCGATGTTCTATCCTTAATTCCACCTTTAAAAAGGTACAAGCATCCTTCCATGGATAAATAAAGTCATATATCCCTGATAAGGGTATCTTATTCAATCATTTCCACCTCGATAGTCTATACCGAATTTCACAATAGCATCCTTATTCAAGTTAAGGTTAATCCACATGGCCTCCAAAAGATAAAAATGGTTATCCGCTTTTCTTTCCTGATTTGGTAATGATCACATGGATGATCTGGAAGATATTGGTCGTGTTCAACGTGAACTTCTTCTTAATAAATCCTTATTTACTTTTGTTGTTTATCTCAATAGTCATCTCAATGTTGGGATATCTTTCATACCTGGCGTCTCCCTTCCTGGGTATCAAGCCACCGGTCTTACACTTCACATTCTTGAAGGTCACTTCCTTCATCCAATTTTCCTAATTTCTTACTTTCTTGACTCCTCCGTCCATCCGCGTTTCCTTATTAATCAATCGATCTATCTCAAAGTTTCATCGAATACTGTCAACTTCAAGGGAATTAACTATACGTATCGCTTACGCCTTCAAACCTTGAATTTATCTCATGATCACTCACCATCGCGCTGATGATGACACACTTCTCTATATTTATTGCAAGGGTTTCTTAGGGTTTCCCATACCTAACTCCCTTATCACTTCTCAACTCTATTTCCTTTATATCCCTTTATACTCCTTCCCTTTTCAGTCTTTTATTTTCGTTTCCATTACAACCATTACATGAACTAACACAACATAAGCATTGATTTCAAACATCCTGTCATTCTGGATTCGTGTCCTCAGAACGAATCTTGACAACTTTTACAACTTAGATTCATAATTCATCATACTCGTCCGCTTTTGTTCTGACTCTAAAGCTTTTACACTATCTCCTTATCTTTGGGAATTACTTTCCCGAAAACAATTGACTGGACTTAAATCAGTTTATTATAATCTCTTGCTCCGTGCCTTCCTTGGTCTTTCACCAGCGGGTGGTCTCTCTCTTAGGAGGGTAAGTGACAAAAACAGTCCTTTTGAGATTCATCAATCATTTAGAATCTCAAATGATTCCTATATTTCCTTTAGCCAGGCTCTTGCCTCGATTGGGCCAGCTTGTTCCTTGGAACTCTGAGAGCTTAGCGACTTAGAGGTCATGAAAGGATTTCCTACCGCATTGTTTCCTTAAGGTGGTGGTTGGGAATAAAAGTATAAGTTCTGTTTAGACAGGTCCATGAATTTCCATATAGGAGTACCGTCTCGGGTCTCCTTATCTTGCTCGACTTCTATTTTATCAGTATGAAATGTTTCATCCTTCTCCCATACTTGGGGTTATCTTATACGTTAAAATCCTCATTTTCCACTTCATTATGTTATGGGTTCCTTCTATCTTGATGGCGTCCTCCCTGACTATCACATTCAGGGTTTGCCCTAAATCTTATTCCTTGAACTATGACTTTCATCTAGGATCTCATCTTTAAGCTCTTAAACATTTGGAACCCAAATTCTATAGGAATACCTCATTATTCCCTTATCATCTTTCTCGGTATTAATCTCATATCTATTTTTTGGCTCTCTGCCTTCATTCATCACATTTTCTGGCACAATATGTTCTTTTCCAATAATTCGGTCTGTCTTGCAATCTCAAACAGCTTTTCGGTACCGGCTCCGGTTACCTTCACTTCTATTTCCATTTTCTCAAAATCTCTTATAAACTCTCTCAAAGACATTATCATCTTGAGTCTCTCCTTTTTACTAAGGGCATCAGCCACCACATTGGCTTTCCCCGAATGATAAAGAATCTCATAATCGTAATCCTTGATTATCTCTAACCACCTCATTTGGCGCATGTTGAGCTCTTTCTGCGTGAAAATGCACTAGAGCACTTATGGCTTGTGTAAATCTCGTACTTCTCTCCATACAAGTAGTGCCTCCAATATTTAGGGCAAAACTATTGCCACGAGCCCAAGCTCATGGGTGGGGATATTGAATTTTATATTCCCTTAATTGTCTTGATGCGTACGCGATTACCTTGTTATGTTGTATAAGAAGCACCCTAATTCCTTATGCGAAGCGTCACTACACATCACAAAATCTCCTTTTCCATCCGGCAACGCCATCATAGGGGTCGTCACCAATCTTTGCTTCAGTTCTTGAAAGTTGTTCTCGTATTTCTCTGTCCATTCAAACTTCTCAGTCTTACGAGTAAGCCGTGTTAAAGGGGCTACTATCTTTACAAACTCGAACTAACCTCCGATAGTGACTGACCAATTCTACCTCTGGTAGTCGACCTAACCATGGTCATCAATTCATCAGTGGTCCTTTATTCATTCTTGTCAGGATCCTCCATGGGATCCTCCTCAGCAACTATCCCTTCTAGGACAACATCCTCAACATGAACATCATCCGATCCCGCGTTAGGACGCTCTATCAGATCCATAATCTGATCTCCAATAAGTAATAAAACATCATCGCGTTGTTGCTCCTCAACCTCAGGGTTCGGAGTCCCGCTACCATATACGATAACGAACTACGCTTCTATCACGATATTTATAAGGGTTCCCATAAGGGTTTTAACTGTCAGTACTACGTTAGGTAGCCCGACTAGGAACTTGGCAAGAGTTCTTATTATCTTAGTGAACTTATTATCTTAACGTCACATCATCTCTGAGGTTTATAACGCTTAGCTCTGATACCACTTCTGTAACACCCCCAGATCCGGGGTCGGGGATCCGGGTTGTCACGAGTTCCATTTCCCTTAATAACACCCAATCTTAATAAATAATCAACTACTCTGTACTGTGACCCCACAATAAACACACACACCACAAGTTATAGTCTCAGAGATGAACACTCAAAAAAATAACACAAGTCCTTATATTCCACAATTATAAACCGTTACACCTTAAAAAGGTTCTGAATAAATTTACATATTCCTTGCCATTATTACAATTCATATTATACATAAGTCTGGTTCATCAATAGTTGAAAACCTAGCCTATTGGTAGCTCCTACCTCAGCTACAGCGACATCAACGCTTTCAGAAGACTGCGGAACGTTTTCTAACCGCTTGCGAATCGGGAGCTTGGTCCTGTTCATCTTTTCTATCTGTTGTTGTGTGATGAAAGAAGAAAGCAAGGGTGAGCAGCAAGCCCACCAAAATAATATGTATAATGATTAATAATATATGAGCCTTCTCATAGTACTCATGAAAGTCTTGGTCAAAAGAAATGAACCAAGTTTGATATCTTAATGCGATGAAGTCGCAAAATATTCAGTATATATACATATATACTTTTCAAAATCTTGGAAGTCCTCTTCCATGCATAATATACACAGAGTTCCAGTTTATAATTGTATAAAAATATCGTTGCAAGGTGATCTCATATATCTACCCTTGTCTCAACGTTTTTCTGAAAATCTTTGATATGCATAAGATAATCATTAACTAGATATAAGTTGAAAATATGAAATTACAAGATACCCCAATATACTTATATATTTTCCAAATATTACTTGAACTACCACCGTTCAAGTTATAATCAGTTCAAAAGTTCATCGCATAGATGAGACTACAAGACAAGATTTGAATAGATTCAATCTTTGAATATCATTATAAATAATGAAGTTACGAGATACTTCATTAAATCCCGATATATATATACACCTATATATATACATTTCATACACTCCTTGAAAACCTCTGTTATGAAAATTATAAACAGAGTTGCAATATCCAATGAATTTGGAAAGGAGAAAACCTTGGCAAAAACCTGATATCTTGCTGATCAGGCAAAGATACCAATAAGTAACCTTTTCTACTAGTAGATGGACAAATTCCCCACTGGTCATCACCCTGGCCACAATAGGACCTTATGCTGGACTGCCACTCAGCCACTTACGCATTTGATGGACTCCCACTGAGCCACTTACACTTTCATGGACGCCCACTGAGCCCATGTTGCTTATGCCGACTCAAATAGATGAACTTACTTCCCGAACGATGGGCAAGTAATCAAGATGTTTTCTCAAAACAGCAACCTCGTTGCGAATGTAAAATACACCACTGAGCCGGATCCCTCAAGTTTTGAACGAGTATTTAAATCCCCTTTAAAAGGAAGATCTTAAATATAAAAATGAGTTTTGGGATCCGCTCTAACTTTTAAAAATCATTTTGAAGACTCGAAAACACTTTAAAGAGTGTTTGGAGTAATGCTGATTTAATGAAATAAATCAGTCCCAATATATTAGAAAATATCTGAATATTATTATTTAAATAATATTCCCATAAAGAATAATCTTTATAAAAAATAATTGAAGTAGAAGTTTTAAAAATTATACTTGAAATGAGTATTAAATAACCAAAGATATACTTATACGAAAGTACTATCTTTAGTTGAATAATCAAAGATAAGTTTGATTATCGACACCTTATTCTTTAATAAAATAAAGAATATCTCAGCAAATAATCGGAGTCATAGATCCTCAAATGAATATTCAAATAATATTCATTAAATAATATAAACTGAGTCATAAGCCCTCGAATGAATATTCAAATAATATTCAATAAATAATATAAAAGAGTCATAAGCCCTCAAATGAATATTCAAATAATATTCAAATAATAAAATAAAAGGAGTCATAAGTCCTCGAATGAATATTCAAAATAATATTAATTTAATAAAATAAAGAAGTCATAAGCCCTCGAATGAATATTCGTAATAATATTCATTAAATAAAATAAAGGAGTCATAAGCCCTCGAATGAATATTCGTAATAATATTCATTAAATAAAATAAAGTTATCGAATAAACCTTATTCGATTAATAGTTTTAAAAACTATATCAATATATATATATAAATATATATTATACTCGGGAGCCTCGCCTCCCGGTTTTAGAAAAAGTTCACCTTTTGATCCCCTATACTAAGGGTATACGCAAATACCGCTTATCTCTAGCATAGGTATTATGCAACGAATAAGCATTTGAACCAACAGATATATAAATCAAGAATACGAAACAGGCATGCATATATACCATATCACATGCTACAATATATCGCAAGAATTTGCTAATAACAAATATGCATTTATCACAAGATCATGCATATACACATATACATCACAACAACAGTATAACGGGTAGAAAACTTGCCTGAGCGACTTGGGGTGATAAAAGGCTCGGGACGAGTCTGGTAACCTATAAACAACAAGTAAGTTGGAATTAAACCAAAGTCACTTGTAAATCTATAATTTAACTAACTTAGACTCTAACGCTTGTTTTGCGCTTACTGATTTGCTTAAGTCACCCGGGTACCCTCGGCTCCACCATTTTTAATAATTTAATCCTTTACGAGTTTTAAGGAGATTCCTTCGCGAGTGTCTTACCAACTGCCTAACACACTTACCATAAATGTTTCATGCATTAATTAACCCTTTTTGGTCTTTAACCTATGTTTCAAAGTAAGGCGAGGGGAAAAGTTTCGTTCGCGAAACGCCGTTACTTGAAACGGTCGTTTCTCCTAAACCGTGCATCGGAATCGAACGAACTATATATCAAAACGAAGCTCGTAACATGAGCTATCTAAACATGGCAGTGGTCATAATCTAGCAGGGGTTCTCGGGTCCTAATGCTATGCACAAAAACAGTCCAAAGAAAATCGGACGTTACGACGGCTATGTTTATGCGATTTCCAATATTTTAAACCATTCAAAACCCTCCCAATTCAACCTCAAATCCAACATACAACCAACATCCATCCTTATCACATCATAACAACCTCAACCAATTCAATTTTAACATTCATACTTATGCCTAAGCTTAACTTTAACCATACTTAAGTTCTTTTAATCAAAACCACAACATTTACCATTCCATTTCACTACCATTTCAATTCCCAAACTCTAATCACAACAACAAGCTACAATATCATTCTACTAATCAAAATCATCTTATAATACATAGGAATCTAGGGTTTGGAGATGGTATACCTTCGTTGAAGTGGTGGGAGGAGCTAGGAAGCCTTAAGAAGCTTTGAGAAGTCTTAGGAATGCTTGGATCTTCAAGGAAAACAAGAAAAACTTCAAGTTAAAAACTTGAGAACACTATTCATAGCCTTCTTCTTTGATTAAATGGAGAAGATGGAGAAGGAATTGATGGCTTAAACTCATGATATAGCCCTAACTAAGCATGAAGATGATTAGGGAATTAACTCACCAATTTAGGAAGCTTGGATCTTTGATTTTGAATTTCTTGCTCTTTTGAATAGTAAAAAGCCGAGAGCTTCTTCAAGAACAAGCCTTGGTTCTTTTTGATTTTGATGAAAATGATTTTACTTGGCTTGGTTGCTTTGTTTTTGTGTTTGATTTAGTCAATTACCTTGTTGCCCTTGAATTTGTGTGGTTCTCATTCAACCACACCTCCTTCCTTCCCATGTCATGCTTGTGTCATCCTCATGATGTCATCCTCCCCTCCTTGTCCTCTTTCTATTGGTTGGATGACATCATCCCCACTAATCCCCTTGATTAACTTCCTAATCGTTTGCCTAATGACCGCTGATCTGTTATACGGTTCGCTTAACTTTCGTTTTCGTTTATCGTTTGAGGGATCATACCCGGGATCTTATTACTTAGGTTCCCTTAACCTTTCTCAATATATTGTATTCCTTTTATGATCCTCTCTTATAATCCTTTAATTTAAATCCTTTTTATCCTGTTACCTTATACTCAATTCTTTCCGTATCTATTGGATTTCCGGGAAAATCAAAGTGTTCGGAATTGGATTCTGACGATCTTTACATACACTTATATACCACATAGAGTACTAATAATATTCCATAAGATCAATAACAGAACCCCTACATAGCGTGGCATGAAAATTTTTCTCATTCAGCAAAAACACTATTCATAAGGGTTTCAAAAATTTCCAAAAATTGGGGTTATTACAGCAGGAATGGCACGTCACTGCCATTCCTGATGAGATATGGGACTCTGTCCCACAGGAGGTACTCACCCACCTCCTGTTCTTCTATATGGATTACCATCGCCATCTGGAGCGATTGGAGGAGGAAAGGCTGGAAGCTCTCCGCCAGCAAGAGCGAATCAATCGACTCGCCATTCTGTTTGTCGAGAGTAGGAAGAAGAACTGATTTATTTTCTTCTTCCTGTTTTTCTTCATCATCAGCCTTGCCCTGCTTCTTGAGCTAGGACTAAGGCTGTTGATGTTAGGTTTAGCAGCTTAGGGAAATCTTGTATAAGTTCTGATATAATTTCAATTTCATGAATGTATTCTCTTGATATATTAATGAAATTTGTTTTTGTTTCAAGATTTTGTCTCTGAGATATTTTAATGCATTGTTAAATCCTGTTACATATTCATATTCTGATGACCATATAAATACTATGTTAATTTAAGTTCTGATTTTCGTTTCACATTACTTACTCATCTGAGTTAACTTGGTCATTTTCATTTGATTTATTTTCAGAATATTATTGTTGCAGTGAAAAATAATTTGAATAAGTGGGAACGGTTTCAATTTTGAATTAAAACTGTTTCACCGTCATTAATGGAATAACTGGGTAAGTGGAACGGTTTTTCCTTGAAAAACTGCAAGTGGGTAAGTAATGATTACTGTTTTCTCGAGCCCAGTAACTATCCGTTATTACTGCATGTCTGACAGGTGTCCAACGGTAACATTTTTTTGAGTATAAGTAAGAGAGAGAGGACTTTTTAATCCTTTATTTCCCTTCATACTTTTTCTCTCTACTTGCTTTTACTCTCCTTCTTCATCTAACATTGGTTTCTCATACAGACATTTTATCAAACACCTAACAGGCACTCTTAAATCTCAATTTTTCACATGGCACCTAAGGATTTAATCATTGATGAAGCTAAATTTGTTCCAAACAACTATGCTGCAATTCTTAATCATGCTGAAGCTCCATCTGAATTGCATTTTGTGCAAGATCTTCTTGCACATAGTGAGATTAGGTATGCATTGACCCAACCTTCAGTCTTTTCGAGCCACAAGTTCTGACATTTTGGCGGACTGGGCACTTTGATAATGGTGGTACACATGGAACTCCCAGTATTGTTTTCGAAGTGGGTGATTCTTCATATGCAGTCACTCCTGGTACAATACGCAAGGCTCTACATCTCCCAGAAGGATGTACCTTTTCAATTCCAGAGGAATCAGCTCTTCAGGAGTTAATGGCCAATTTGGGGTATGAACAGAGTTTGGCAAAGCTTGGGCAGTTGAAACGGGCTCATATCAGAAGAGAATGGAGCTTCTTCTTCGACTGCATCACTAAAGCTTTTGGGAACAAGTGTTCGAATTTTAATGCTATTCCTATTATGAGTCAGCACATCGGGTATGCTATTATAAACCAAACTCATTTTGATTTTGCAACTGCTATAATTGGTTTTATTGGGGATAGGATGACAGAGGATAGGAATGTTGTTTACTTTGCTAGATTCTGTCAGCTTGTATATACTTTTTGTACTGATGAACCTCAATTAGTCAGTTCCTCAACTCCACCTTTTAAGGTTGCAAAATGCTACTCTAATGACCTGATAAATGCTGACACTAAGAAATCAGTGGTTAGACCTTTACAGATTCCTCAGTCTGTAAAACAGATCTTAGTAAATGCTGATCCTGATACTTATAGATCTGTTTATTCTGATGTCCAACCAACAACAACCTCCCAAACACCACAACAACCATCAGCACCTACCACTCATTCTACTCAACCAACCCTCAGGCAATATATCAAATCCTATCTCTCCACTTCACAGACAGTTCAACCCTCAACCTCAGCACCTACTGTGAAGCCTTCATCTTCCAAACCTAAGAGGACAAAAACTGTTCCTCAAACACCTCAAAAGAGAAGGAGGATTGCCTTGAGAGATGAATCTGATACTGAGGAACAGGTTCCTTCTTCAGAACCTGTTATTAAAGAAGCTGAGAAAGCCACTTCTCAAAAGGATTCTGGAATTGGAGGATCTAGGCTTCTCAAGAGGCTTAGAAGAATGACAGTTCCTGAAACTCCCAAGGAATCCATATCTTCAAAGAGATACAAGAAACATAGGGCAAAAAGACCTGTTTCAGATGATGAAGAAGCAGCAACTCAGGAAGGGGATCAGGAATCTCTGATCTCACAAGAAAAGGAATTTGCTAAAGTCACTTCTTCTCCATCAACTCCATCTCAGGAAGCTGTTTCTGACAAGGTCAACACACCATCTGTCTCTCCTGTTGATCTAGGCACAAGTGCTGATATTGATGTTCAAAACTTGGTTGTGCCTGAAGTAATTCTATTAGAAGCTCCAATAGCAAATAATCCATCAACAACACCTGTTACTGATGTTGTTCAAACTCCAGAGTTATCTACTACACCTTCTCTGCATCTAGATGCTGATGATCAGAATTTAGGTGAGCATCAGGATATGTCTATTGATCATAACTTAGAACCAGATCAGCAATTAGAGGATGTTGAAGCCTCCATTGCTACTCACACTGTTGTTTTATCAGAAGATACTGATTCTGTAAGTTCTGATGCTGCAAATGCTGGAGATACTGGTGATGCTGCTCCAAACGCAGATGTTGATGCAGCGGGTCCTTCAGGACATGTTCCTCAACAAACTATTCTTAAGTCTGAACTTGTTAAGAAGTTTGTTACTAGAGAAATGTTGGATTTTTAACGCAGCGGGGGCATGGCAAAACACTTTTACACATATAAAATCCAAATAAAAGCATACAGATCATGAATAAAAATTCGAGGGATCGAATCTAACCTTTAAAATTAATTCGGAGATAACGATCAGAGATCCTTAGTAGTTGCTCCTCAAGTGTGAAGCACTCCACCGGTATCCACCAAGAAAACGATGTTAAGGAGGAGGAAGGAGGTGGAGAGAATTGAGTTTTCCAAACTTTTTGGGTTTTCGGGTTCGATGTGGGTTAGAATAAAATAGGGTCTATAAAAGTGTATTTATAGGCAAAATTTTCAGCTGAAATTTTCCCATAAATAATATTATTATTATCCCATTTATTATTCTCATTAATAATTAAAACACCTTTTAATTATTAATCCTTTTTCTAAATACTTTAGAAATAATTCTCTCTCTTGATTTAATTTTCAAAAATTAAATCCTTAATTAATAATATTAAGAACTTTTCTTAATTAATTTATAATCAATTAAATCTCATTTAATCAATTATTAAATTTTCCAATTAATTATTTATTTCATAAATAAATAATTATTAGCCATTATTAATTAATTCCTCCACCATTAAATCATTCTCTTTTTATGGTGTGACCCTGTAGGTTCAATATTAAGCCGGTAGTAGAAATAAATAATAATAAAACTATTTTATCATTATTTATATAAATTCTCTAATTTATTAAATATGATTAATTAATTAATCATATTTATTCTACATCGTGAGTGATGCTTCTCAACATATCGCGACTATCCGGATAATATGAATTCACTGCTTAGAATACTAAGAACCTATCAGTGAATAGTTACCGTACAATAAACTCCTTCTACCCTACAATGTCCCGATTAAATACAAGGCATGGATCTCGTGTCAAGCCTATCTAATTCAATCACTTGCTTACCGTTTACTATGCGTAGTTCTATGCAAATTAGAAACTCCTTTCTAATTTCATTCACTCTGGTCAGAGATTCCTGAACTAGCATAAGTGGATCAGCCTTGAACATTCGCTTCCTTCACTGGAAGGGGTAGATCCTTTATTGATCATACACTATCTTTGTGTACAAATTCCTATACCCAGAAGAGCCCTAATAATTGTCCCTGGAGACTAAGAACTAAACCAAAGCATAGTTCAGTGTACACAAGATGACTATGATGACCTCAAGTCCAAGGATACTTGTACAACTATCACTAAGCGAACAACTGCTGACACGTGAGTGAACTCCATCAGTTGTTCAGCTAGGCGAGTCATGTTCAGTGAACTTATTCTATAATAAGCACCTACATACTAGCTATAGTGTCACCACACAAATATCTATGAGAACAGACATCCTTCATAATGAAGCAAGCATAGTATGTACCGATCTTTGCGGATTATTAATTACCAGTTAGTAATCCTATGACCAGGAACTATTTAAGTTTAGAGTTATCATCTTTTTAGGTCTCACTATTATGATCTCATCATAATCCATAAAAAGCTTTACTCTAAACTATGGTATATCTTATTTAAACACTTAAATAGATAGAGCCCGTAATAAAAACAAAACAAGTCTTTTATTAATATCAATGAAATCAAAACAGATTACATAAAAGTTATTCCTAAATCCTAATACATGATTGGACTTAGGAAATTTTCCTTTCAAGAAGCACCAGTGCCTTGGAGTGAAACTCCTGCAGGACAGGAGTGGACTAAGGAATGGAACTCAGTTTCCTGTGTTCCAAATGAAAAGCATCTTGCTGAGCACTTGACTAAAGCTGATGAAATGTTAAATTCTGATGATTTCAAAACCCAGCTTAGAGTCACTGCATTGAGTACTAAACATTTACAAGGTCTTCATTCAACTACTCATGCAGAACTACACAAGATTCAGGAAGAATTCATCAAACAAGAATAAGTTCAAAAGATTGATAAGAAAAAGTTCTTCTAACCTACCTTTGACAGGATTGCTTATATTAAGAAGACTCAAGAGAAACAACAAGCTCAGATTAATGATATTATGCAAAATCAAGCTTCTCAGCAATCTCAACTTACTGAAATCCAAGCCTCAGTGGAATTGCTTGTCTCTCTTCTACTTCCTGCCGATGCCAAAAAAAGGGAGAAAGTAATTAAGTCCAAATGCAAAACTAACAAGACACTGAAAGGGAAGGATAATGAAAAGGATGATCAAGGAAGCTCTGGAATGGGTAGAGGTCATAGTCAAGGTAGAGGTTTCACATCAAGAAAAGCTGAAATCACAAGTCACAGGATAAGTTCTGATACTGGGAAAAGAATAAGTTCTGCTACTGGTAAAAGGATAAGTTCTGATGAACTTTTAGATCTTGATGAAGAAATGTCAAGATAATTATTTCTTCAGGAAAATCCAGGAATGGACTTGGAAAGTTTAATGGAAGAAGAAGCCAGACTTAAATCAGAGAAAGTCACATCTAAATCTGAAGCTTCTGGTAAAAAGTCACTTCCAAAACTCAAAGGCATTATGATCAAAGAAAGGACACATACTGAAGCAACATTGGCTAAATCACAAACGCAGATAGATCCAAGATCCAAGGGTAAAGAAAAGGTTGGTGAACCTATCAAGGTTTATGTGCCTCTTGAGAATGAAGAAATTACTGATGAAAAGGATGATCTTGCTCTGACTTCAAGAAAAGTTCTTAAAACAACCTCTGACATGGCTCAAGTTGTTCAGAGTCAAGATAAAGTAAGTTCTGATATTTCAAAGAAGCAAGTAACCTCTGACACAGCTCAAGTTAACTTGATAGCAGAAGATAGACCACAGACACTCCTACCAGGATTCACTAAAGCAAGACAGACTCAACCTTTGAAGACTGCTGTAAGTGGTTTTGAAGCAAGAGTAGTTACTGGAAAGGAAGCAAGAGATAAAACTGGATTGGGAAGTGCTGATGAAAGAAGAATACAAAATACTACCAATGATCCAACTTCCTTGAGTGAACCAGGTATTGGAGCAACTCCTGAGAGATTGAATCAACTAGAATCTGTACAAATGGTTTACCATACCTTCTTGAAAGAACACATCTTGTTGTACTTCATGGCAGATGGTAGGGTTTATCATATAAGGCAAAATGCCATTCCATTGAAGTATTTTGAAGAATTGGAGCATGTACTATTCTTACTTCAAGTGGATGACAGATTGACAGGAACTGCTGCAAACTATTTGAAGGATCAGATTCAGAGACAGAAAAGGCTTTATTCTGTTAAGTCTGACAGCACATATGTTCCAAAGTACAGAGATCACAAGGATGATATAGTTGAAATGAAGCCCAACACTGCTAAAATTATAACTACCTTTCTAGGTTACAGGGCTGTGGAATTCAATCTTGAGTCTGATAAAGCTTATTTGATCAGACTGGATCAGGATATAAGAAAAGCAAAGATTAATGATCTCAGGGCTGCAATCTTTTAAATTGGTGAAGATACTGCAGAGCTTAAAGATGCTATAAGGAGGATGATTGATGAACTTAGATATGCTGAGAGATGTTTGTTGGAGAACTATCTCAGAACAACTCCTGACATCAGAGAGATCAGAAGATGAAGCCAAGTCAAGATCTACAACTGATTAAATTCTGATATTTGTATAGACTGAAGCTGTTATCAGAAGTTAAATGTTGGTAAAGCTTTAAGGACTGTAAGTTGTAGTTATCTAGTCTAATTCTCATGCATTTGTACTTAATGTTTTTGACATCATCAAATATCTGTTAACTTGTATATTTTGCTAATTTTCAAGTTGGGGGAGATTTTTAGATATATTTGATAATGTCATAGTTAATATGATTTATGTTTAGTTTTCAGATCTTACTTAACAGGACAAATCAGTACTTAACTGGGAATCAGTACTTATACTGGAAGTTAGGACTTAAGGATATCAGTACTTATACTATCAGGAGATAATCATCAGAAGATGGATATCAGAACTTAAGTGCTGAAGGACATTCAGATAAGGACAGTAGCTGATTAAAGGAAAGAAGATCGAGATAAACATAAGAAGAGATATGCATGAAGAAGGAATTCTATGAAGAATAGAATACTTGGAAGAAAAGATATCTGATTGATATATTTTAGGAAGCAGAATTATATTCTATATCAATTAGCGATTATCTTGTAACTGTGTAGTATATAAACACAGACATAGGGTTTACACTATAAGTGTTATCATATTCGAGAAGATTATTCATTGTAACCCTAGCAGCTCTCGTGATATTTGTTCATCACTGAGAGGTAACAGTTCCATACTGTAACAGAGTTTATTGTTTCAATAAAGTTTGTTTTCTGTTACTTGAAATATTAAAAGTTCGATTTGATTGTATTTTACACTGTATTCACCCCCTCTACAGTGTGTGTGACCTAACAGGTACACAACAATCAATGGTCTAGAAAGAATAAGGTTTATGGCTCAAGAACAATAACTGGAATCAGGGTTGGGTTTCAATGCTTCAAAGCACTTGCAATATCAACAAGACTATCAAGTACTACAATATCTCGAGAAAGTTCAGAACACTTGCCTGGTGTTAGCTTACTACACAGCACTCGCTTCCAATCACAATCGTCTTACTCCTCAACTACCTGTTTCCCTTTCCTACGTCTTGCCTCTTCTGCTCACATATTATAAGCATCTATCAATCATTAACTCATAGGATTCTATTTAACATATACTTTTATCTACCCTTCGTTTTACCCAAATCCGATTAACGGATTGAAAGTTATGCAATAATCAAGTAAACATCAAATGTATAGACCGATAGTCAATCAACAAGTCACATATAACACATAATACATCACATAATCAATGACAAATCATTTATGAAGAAGTCTCGGGTTATAAATAGGCTTTCGGGTATTTAAAATGATTTTTTAAAACATTTTTCGGAATTAAAACGGGTCGTTGGATCAATTTCGGGTTAATAAACAGGGTTCGGTTGGCCAATTCTGGCTCCGAAATAATTTTGGAATAATTATCGAGCCTTGATAATAATTTAGAATAATATTTTAAAGCTCGAAACTATTTTTCGAAATTTTTAAATAATTTTTTTAAATAATTAAATCTAATTAAATAATTAATCAAAATCAATTAATAATTAATTAAATCAATTAATCAATTAATTTTCGTATTAATTGACCAATTAATCAATTAAAAATTAACTGAAATTAATTAACTAATTAATTCAGATTTATTTTTGAATTAAAAATAATTTTTGGAATTAAAATACTAATTTTTTTGAATTTTCAGAAATTAAAAATAAATTTTTATAATAAAAATAAATAGGAAATATGATTTTTAAACATTTTATAAACATGAATCCTATTTTTGAAAACTTTGCAAACTACAGGGACTAAAGTTCACCATTTTCAAAACTACAGGGACTAAACTGTAATTTTGCAGTTCCAGTTGCCGGAAAATCGGGGGTGGCAGGAGAAGACGATCCGGCGTCCTCACCCCACCAACACCTCCAGATCAACACTACACAACACCAGGAACTTGTTCATGCAATCAAAACATTCTAATCATCCCTGTTCTGGCCGGAAATTGGCCAAGAACATCGCCGATTTCCGGCGAACATCGTAAATCTTTAAAACACAACTCCCTTCGATTCAAGCATCCTCTGTTAACGAGCTATATATCAATCGATTGCAAATTTCATAAGGAACACAACCCACTATAAATCAACAACTAATAACCCCTGAATCAAAAACCCCCAAATTTCAATTGAAAACATTTATACGGGTTATAAACCCTAATTTTGAAATTCGAAAATTAAACCCACTTTTGAGCATGTTATTGAACTCCAAATCAGACGTATGACATATGAAAATCATCAGGAAAACAATCTCTAAAACATGCAATCATCAAATCATACAAACAATCATCTGAACAAAAATTCATATTTTTAATAAAATAAATTCCAAAATAAATAAATTTTCAGAAAATAAACCTTTGATTCTGCAGGTATATGGATTACAGATTCTGATAGAGCTTTTCAAGACCTTCAAATCCAGTACTCGAGCTTTTCAAACAAAGATCAATAACACCTTCAAAAGTTGATTTGATTCTTGGAACAATTTATGAATATATGAGTTTTTCTCTGTAAAATTATATATTTATCTGTCTGCAAATGATTTTGATACGAAATAAAATACAGTAAATGGCTATTTATATTTACGGAAAATTAGTATCCCGTTGGATCAATCCAGATATAAAACGGTATGTTTATTTGTAAAAACTGATCCAAACGGTATCGGTTTTCGGGATAATTATCAAAATCAGTACAATTTGTACTGCGGTCTTGGTCTCAGCGCCTGGTTACGCGTACTACGAAGTGATAATTGTGATAGTTTAATAAAAAGCTCCCGTTTATCGAAAATACGGGTTTTTATTGATTTATCGAAACGAATACTGTATCGAAAATATTACGCCGGGACCCGCGCAGAACAAACCGTACGCCGGATCGAAAAAGTCGAAACATGGAATATGCTCGGAATATTACAATTAGGTTAGGAAGGAGTTCTCGGAAAGTTTCGAGTTCCAAAAACGTAACAACGGGTGACGTCGGTTGGTTCCCGTTTTTATAAAATAGATTTTAATTACCCGGAAAAAGATTTTAGAAATTTCATATGATTCTTATAAATCCATAAATCAACATAAAAATAATTAGGAAGATATGACAATTATTTATATTTTATTTTGGATATATAAAAATGAAAATACTCAATTAATATTATTTTTGAATATCCAAGTACAGATAACACTTAACAATTAACTCATAGAATAGATACTGAACACACATAATAATTATTTAATATCAAAAATAATTACACGATATATCCCGAATATTACAGATATCGACAAGCCAAATTGAAGACATGAAGATTGGAGATATCGACAAGTCATTTCCTCACTAGAGAACTCAGAGTTATCGACAAGTCAACATTCATTTGAGAACTCGGAGTTATCGATAAGTCAAATTTTACTAGAGAACTCAGAGATATCGACAAGCCAAAATTCACTAGAGAACTTTGAGTTATCGACAAGTCAAATTTGACTAGAGAACTCTGAGTTATCGACAAGTCAATAAGTCACTAGAGAAATCAGAGATATCGATAAGTCAAAGTGAAGATATGAAGATTAGAGATCTCGATAAGCCAAATTCTCTTATAGAGAACTCAGAGACCTCTACAAGTCAAATCAACTATGGAGTATTAGAGATCTCGATAAGTCATTATACTTATCGAGATGTCAAGATCTCTATATGCCTAACTGGAGATCTCGAGGTAAAATCTCAAAGTACAAATTGCAGACTATTTTAATATCCAAGATTATCAATCAAAAAATAGTCCAACCAGTTGGATTGACAAGTCTTAAAAAAGCAGCTTGAAGAGTGTGCAAGATCAAGGGTGAAGATTAACTAACAAAGGAAGATCAAGATTAACACAGTATGCAAAGATATGTTAAGCCAGAACTGGAAGATATACTTTTCCTAAAATGGAAATGATAAGTGACAATTTACTACAGTAAATAGCATATCTTATTATACACTGTGTAAACCGGTAGTTAACTATGATATAAAGTTAACACTGGCCCTTTGTTAGATGTAACAATTTAAAATCAGAAATCTTGTATTCTCTCAAGGAAGGAGCTAAGCTCTTTATTAACAAAGAGCCTAGAAATTTTGTAGCAAAACATTCTTAATTTTAATATAAAATTAAGTGAGTTTTGAAAGATCTGTGTTCACTATTATAATTTTGCTTAAATTTAGTAGTAACACATATCACTGCACGATTTACATTTACTTTGTTCAAACCATAAATACTTCAAGAAAAGCATAAAAACATAAACACACATTCACCCCCCTCTGTGTGTAATTCATTACCTAACAAGTGGTATCAGAGCAAAATTTGAAAGTAAACAGATTCAAGATCTTGGAAGAATGAATACACAGAAGATCACTAGCATCAAAATTCCTACCTTTGACAAAGCTAACTATACTATTTGGAAAAAGAATATGTTGCTATTTATCAGGATGGCCAATCCACTCTATATTCAGATTCTCAAAATTGGACCCTTCACTCCCATGGTTAGAGTTGAGGAATCTACAGATGGTGATATGGTCATTCCATCTCATTATGTTCCAAAAGATCCTTCTGAGTACACTGATCCTGAAAAGGAGAAAGTTTCCCTCGATAGTGGTTTATAGCTGATATTGATAGAATCACTTGACAATGTAATGTATAATAATATTATCAACTGTGACACTACCAAGCAGATTTGGGAAAAGATTGAAATACTCTGTGAGGGAACTGAGGAAGTTAGATCTAATCAAAAAAGGATACTGATTTCACAGTATGAGGGTTCCATGGATAAGCCAAAAGAAAGTATCAGTAATGTGTTTGAAAGGTTTAATAAGCTGATAAATGACTTGCAGCTCTATGACAAATATTATGAAGCTGAAGAAGTGAACTTGAAATTTTTGCTTACACTTCCTGATCATTTGGAACATAAAATTTCAGCTATCAGAGAAGGGAGAGACTTGAGCAGAATAACTCTGGAAGTTCTGTATGGAATCTTAAAAACATATGAATTAGAAATGATTTAAAGAAAATCATTAAGAGCTGGTCAAGGGCATGTTCTAGATGGTTCAAGTTCTCTAATTGTCAATGAAAGCCAGACCTCTAATGATGAGCCAAGATCCCAGACTCCAGTTGCCTCAACAAGTGAACAAAGAACCAATGATTCATAGGAATAAGTCATTCTGGAATTGGAAGAAGATGAGTTCTATACCCTGGATGAACTTGATGATCTTGATCAGTCAATGACCTATATGGCAAGAAAGTTCTCTAATATTAGAGTAAAGAAGCCAAGATTCTTCAAGGGTAAACGACAATCATTCAACAAAGACAACAGCTGGAAAGGAAAAGGGAAGTACACATCTGATGGCAAAAATGGTTACGAAACTGGATCTGTTGATAGATCAAAGATAAGGTGCTTCAATTATGATGAACTAGGGCATTTTACCATAGAATGCAGGAAACCCAAGAAAGCAATGAAAGACAAAGCTTATCTTGAATTGGAAGCAAAGTATGAAGCTCTTCATAAAAAACAACAAAGCAAAGCTTATATTGCAGAGGAAAAAAGTTGGGATGATTCTGATAATGATGAAGATGAGGAAGTTATGCACTAATGGCCTTGGAGCAAGGAGAGTCATCCTCATCAAAATCACAGGTACCAACTCTCACTACCATTGATTTAAATGCGAGTCAATATAAGGAAACTGTAGAGAAGATGAACACAGAAATGTTTCACATACATACAAGTATGGTTGCTGCTAATGAAGAAGTTAGCAGACTGACAAAGATAAATGAGATCTTGAAAATGAGAAACAAGAAGCTGAATTATTGCTGGTAGAGATTGAAGCTGTAAGACAAGAAAATGCATATTTGAAGAACAAGCTCAAGTGTGCGAGTGAAATTGAAGCAGTGTTAAGGGAAAAGCTGGAAAAGAATGAAATGAAGTTGAAGTCCTTCAAGAATGCATCTTAATTAGTTGGGCAATACCATGAGAAAAAAATGCCATGTGCAAATATTGCTATTGGTCTTAATTATGATGCCTTGAACAACAAGAAGAAAAATATAGGTGACAAAGGAAAAGTAATGAAAAATGAAAATGTTTCAACAATCCTGAAAAAGGTTGACTCACCTATGTTCAAGGCATGTGAAGTTAACTTCAGTTTAGAAGAGTTGATCATCAAGCAAGATATTGCTGATGAAGATAATGAGAAGAAAGATGCAGAAGTAACTCAATCTTTCAAAGCTGAAGAGAAGCTCATGGATAACCAAGGTTCCAAGCAAAGAAACCAAAACTGAAGATGCAAGAAAGAAGAAGAATAATAGAAATAGGAAAATTGGGATAAACAAAAGCAATAATTTTGCTTATGTTGCCGATGCTCCAAGAAAGAAATGTGAAAATGTGGCTCTGTAAATCACCTAACTCACCTTTGCAATAAGGTTGTTAGCAAGCCAGCTAAAGGAGCCTGCAAATACAATGAAGCAAATGCAAATGATCCCTACTCATTCTGTGACAAGTTTGATTGCATTCCTTGTAACTTGAAAGTGATGAAAAGTTGTCACAAACTGAGAGTGGAACTTAAAGAAACAAAAATTGGGTCTACAACAGATAGGGAAAATGCACAACAATCATTGAATTCTATTTTATCTGAAACAACTCATTCTACTTCTGCTAAATCGGTTAACAAGAAGAAAGTGCCCAACACTGCTTCGGTTGCTAATCACACTTAAAACTTATTGTGTGCAGGGAAAAATGAAGAAGGTCATATGGATCATAGACAATGGGTGTTCCAGATATATGACAGGTGATAAGGCCCTGTTATCACAGTTTGAGGAGAAGGCTGGCCCTTTGATGACCTTTGGAGACAACAACAAAGGATTCACAATGGGATATGGCAAGATTGTTTCTGGAAATATTGTCATTGATGATATAGCACTGGTAGCTGGTCTTGAAGTGAATCTTCTTAGTGCTAGCCAATTTGCAGACAAAGGTTTTAAAGTTTTATTCAACAAAGAAGAATGCACTTTTATCAGCAAGAAAACTGGTGAAGTTGCTATGAAAGAAGCAAGAAAAAGAAGCTTGTTTGTTGGAGACTTGGACTAAACAAATAAGGATGGTATTTGTTGCTTCTACACCAAGGCATCAGAAGAACAAAGCAAGCTATGGCATAAAAAGTTATCTCATTTAAATTTTAAGGCAATTAACACCTTGGTCAAAAAGGAGTTTGTAAGAGACATGCCTAATATGGAGTTTGCTCAAGTTGAAGTCTGTGAAGCTTGTCAGAAAGGAATAATGAAAAGATCAAGTCACAAGTTAAAATCTGTGAATTCTATAAGTGCACCATTGCAGCTTATTCACATCGACTTGTTTGGGCTAGTAAATGTCTTATCAATTTCAAGGAACAAATATGCACTTGTGATGGTGGATGATTTCTCACGATACACTTGGGTATAATTCATGTACTCTAAAGATGAGACTCCACACATCATAATTGAGCACATCAGGAAGATAGAAAATAGGCTGAAGATCATAATTGTGTAAAGAGATTGAGAAGTGATAACAGAACAGAATTCAGGAATGTAACATTGATTTAATTCTGCAAAAGCAAAGGCATTGTTCAAGAATTCTTAGCTGCTAGAACACCTCAACAAAATGGAGTAGTTGAAAGAAAGAACAAAATATTAGTTGAAGCTGCTAGAACAATGCCGCAAGATGCCAAGTTGCCAACAAGTTTCTAGGAGGAAGCTGTTAACACAACATGCTATACTTAAAATAGATATCTTATTAACAAGGCCCATGGCAAATCACCTCACTCAATCATGTCTAGGAGAAAGCCTACTGTGAAACATCTTCATGTGTTTGGAAGCAAGTGTTACATTTTAAAGACAACACTGAATATGTGGGAAAATTTGACTCAAAGGTATGATACATTGTAATAACCCCAAAAAATTTGGACTTTTTGTAACCCTTATGAATAGTGATTTTGCTGAATAAGAAAACTTTTCAAGCCACACCGTATAGCAGTTCTTTTATTGATATTCTGAGATCTTATTAGTACTCTAAATGGTATATAAGTGTTTGTAAAGATCGTCAGAATCCAAATTCGAACACTTAGATTTTTCCCGAAAATCCACCAGATACCGAAAGAATTGAGTATAAGGTAACATGATTAAAAAGATTTAAATTCAAGGATTATAAGAGAGGATCATAAAAGGAATATAATATATTGAGAACGGTTAAGAGAACCCAAGTAATAAGATCCCGGATATGATCCCTCAAACGATTAGCAAGAACAAACGATAAACGAGTCGTAAAACAATTAAACGATAAGTAATGCAAGAGAGATTAGTGCAAGGATTATGGATGATAATCAAGCAATTAAGCAAGGATTAGCATAAGAAGATGCTTCCACCACCAAGTGATGACAAGTGGCAAATGATGAAGTCACCAAGATGATGTCATGCTTAGTCATACTCCACTCATTTTAATTAACCAACAAATCATCCAAATATCCCATTCACTTCATTTTCCACCACAAAAACATTCAACAAAGAAAACACTCACCCAAGAACACCTAGCTCACGGCTTTTTCATCTTTTCAAGAAGAAAATTTCCAAAAATCAAGATTCTAGCTTTGATAAATTGGAAGGTAATTACCCAAGGTCCCTTATGACTAGATAAGCATATCCTAGGAGTTTAAGCTTTTATTTCTTCATAAATCTCTTCCAATAAATCAAGGAAGAAGATGATGAATAGTGTTTTCAAGATTACTAACTTTATTTTCTTTGATGTCCTTTAAGTTTCAAGCATTCCTAAGCTATTTCAAGGCTTCTTAAGGCTTCCTAGCTACTCTAATCACTCCAAGGAAGGTATAACCCCTCCAAACCCTAACTTTACTTTGAGTATTAGGTTTGGTTTTGTTGTTATAGTTCATGAGAGCATGATTCATGTATATATAGAGTTTGGTTGGATTTGTAATGAGTTTGAGTTGTAAATCTTGGTTATTGGTTAATGAACCTTAAGTATAGTTAGTAGCTCTTGTTGTGATTGAATAAGATGGTTAAAACATGAATTAATGGACTGATTTAATAGGATTTGGATGAAGTTTGGTTGTATGGTTGATTTGTGGTTGATTAGTGGTTGATTGGAGTAGTTTAAATTTTGGTAATCACGTAAACAAAGCCGTCATAATGCCCGATTTACCTTAGACTGTTTTTGTTCTTAACTTCAGGACCCGTGAACTCACTGTTAGATTCTGACCATTGCCATGTTTAGATAGTTCATGTTACGAGCTTCATTTTGATATGTGGTCGCTTGAATCCGATGTACGGTTTAGGAGAAATGACCGTTTTAAGTAACGGCGTTTCGCGAACGAACCATTACCCCTCGCTTTACTTTGAAACCTTGGTTAAGGCCCTTAAATGACTAATTGGAGTATGAAACATTTATGTAAAGCGGATTAGGCAGTTGGTAGAGTACTCGCGAAAGAATCGCCTTAAAATTCTTAATGGTTAATTTATTAAAAATGGCGGAGCCAAGGGTACTCGAGCGACTTAAGTGAATCGTTAAGTGCACAAGCGAATGTTAGAGTCTAATTGGTTAAAGTCTAGTTTCTTAAGCGACTTTGGTTTAATTACAACTTATATGTTGTTTATAGGTTATCAGACTCGTCCCAGGCCTTTTACCAACCCCAGTTGCTCAGGCAAGTTTTCTACCCGTATAACTGTTGTTGTGATGTAAATATGTATATGCATTATCTTGTGATAAGTGCATAATTGTTATTATCAAATCTTGCAATATATTGGAGCATGTTGATATGATATATATATATGCATGCCTGTTTTGTAATCTTGATATTCTATTATCAATTCAAATGCTTATAAACTTCATAATACCTATGCTAGAGATAAGTAGTAGTTGTGTATACCCTTAGTATAGGGGACCCAAAGGTGAACATTTTTCTAAACCGGGAGTCGATGTTCCCAAGTATATTATATATATATATATTTATATATATATATAGATATAGTTTTCAAAACTATTAATCGAATAAGGTTTATTCGATAACTTTATTTTATTTAATGAATATTATTTTGAATATTCATTCGAGGACTTATGACTCCGCTTATTTTATTAAATAATATTCTTTATTTTATTAAAGAATAATGTTTCGATAATCAAAGTTATTTTTGATTATTCAAATAAAGATCGTACTTTCGTATAAGTATATATTTGGTTATTTATTATTCATTTCAAGTATGAGTTTTAAAACTTCTACTTCAATTATTTTTATAAAGATTATCCTTTATGGGAATATTATTTAAATAATAATATTCAGATATTTTCTAACATATCGGGAATGATTTATTTTATTAAATCATCATTACTCTAAACATTCTTTAAAATGTTTTCGAGTCTTCAAAATGATTTTAAAAGTTAGAGCGGATCCCAAAACTCGTTTTCAAATTTAAGATCTTCCTTTCGAAGGAGACTTGAATACTCGCTCAAAAATCTGAGGGATTTGGCTCTGTGGTGTATTTTATATTCGCAACGAGGTTGCTGTTTTGAGAAAACAATTTGATTACTTGCCCAACGTTCGGGAAGTAAGTCCATCTAATTTAGTCGGCATAAGCGACAGGCCGGGGTACGGTCTATGAAGGTGTAAGAGGCTGGGTCACAGTCCATCCACGCGTGAGTGGCCGGGTAACGGTCTAGCGCGAGGTCCTAATGCGGCCAGGGTGATGACCGGCGAGGAATTCATCCATCTACAGTAGAAAAGGTTACTTATTGGTATCTTTTCCTGATCAGCAAGATATCGGGTTTATGCCAAAATTCTTTTCTTTCCAAATTCATTGGATATTGCAACTCTGTTCATACTTTACATGACAAAGGTTTTTAGGAAATGCATGAGAGATATATATGGATATATATATATATATATATATATATATATCGGGACTTAATGAAGTATCTCGTAACTTCATTTCATTCAATAATATTTCAAAGATTGAATGTAACACCCCCAGATCCGGGGTCAGGGATCCGGGTCGTCACAGTCTTTCTTTCCACAATATCACTTCACTTAATTAATAATAAATAACCCTATGCTGTGACCCCACACTAACACACACCACAACCCGTTATAGTCTCAGAGATGAATTTGAAATAAGTAAAAGTCCTTGAATCCACAATTAAAAGTTATTACAACCCAAAATGATTACTTGATAAATTTACAGTTAATTGCCATTATCTGCCACAAGTTATAATTATACATAATTTGATTCTCAAAAGTAGAATGCCTGATCTACCAATAGATCTACCTCTGTAGCTATAGCAGCTACAACATCAACGGGAAGACGCGGGACGCTTCCCACGCGCTTGCGCTGGGTCTGCTGGAGTCTGGCCATCTTTCCTAACTGTTGTTGTGTGATGAAGAAATAAAGCAAGAGTGAGCCTTACAGCTTGCAAGATAATATATAGTGATAACAATAATACAAGTATCTAAATGGATACTTACTAGAATTCTTTATCATAAGTAAGGTAATTACTTACTGGGTATAAGTTTTAAAAGAAGATGAAGTTACCAATTACTTCATTATACTTATACCATTTTTAGAAATCTACTTGAACTACTACTGTTCAAAGTATAATAAGATTCACGAGGTCATCCCATAGATGAGACCACAAATAAAACTTGAGAATATTTGATCTTTAAAATATTTTGAAAAGAAATGAAGTTACGAGATTCTTCATTCAATGGATACACCAATAAAACTGTTTGACCCTGTCAATGCTTCGACAACCACCCATTAGTAGCCTTTCCTTCGAAATGCTACGGGTAGTGTTGCAGAATTATCCAAATGGATGATGAACTCATTACAGGAGTTTGCCGCGCCAGGAAGACCACTTACGATGATCAGTCGTAGTAGTACAACCCCACCAATTTCTACATGTAGAGGAGAACCTGTCGGATTTACTTGTCAACCGAACACTGAACTCCTAAGGAATGGACCGCCTTAGCGGAACTTTCAGGCCATTTGGGCCAATATAATAAGGCTGGGCCGGCGCCACTCGACCACTTACGCCACTCCTAGTTCAGATGAAATCCATGACTCTGAAACGTAAAGCTCGTTCCCCCTTTCCCCAAGTAGAAACTTGTTGATACGGCTCCACCAAGAAGTCGTATCTAGTTGGAAAGGAAAACTCACCGATATTTCCCAGGCGATGCCTGTTAATGGATTAACTTGTTCCAAGAATTTTACTTCCCGAATATTGGGTAAGTAATCAAAAACTCTTTTATCAAGACAGCAACCTTATTGCAAATATAAAACACACCACAGAGCCGGATCCCTCAGGTTTTGAGCGAGTATTTAAATCTCCTTCAAAAGGAGGATCTTAAATATAAAAAAATGAGTTTTGGGATCCGCTCTAACTTTTAAAAATCATTTTAAAGACTCGAAAACACTTTAAAGAGTGTTTGGAATAATGCTGATTTAATAAAGTAAATCAGTCTCAATAAAAAGAAATATCTGGATATTATTATTTAAATAATATTTCCATAAAGAATAATCTTTATAAAAAGATTTGAAGTAGAAGTTTTAAAACACTTATTTGAATGAAAATTAAATAATCAAGGATATACTTATACAAAAATACTATCTTTATTTGAATAATCGAAAATAAGTTTGATTATCGAAACATTATTCTTTAATAAATTAAAGAATATTATTAGATAATAAGCGGAGTCATAATACCTCGAATGAATATTATAATTAATATTCATTAAATAAAATAACGGAGTCATACATCCTCAAATGAATATTCAAGTAATATTGAATAAATAATATAAAGGAGTCATAAGTCCTCGAATGAATATTCAAGATAATATTCATTAATAAAATAAAGTTATCGAATAAACCTTATTCGATTAATAGTTTGGAAAACTATAACCATATATATATATATATATATATATATATATATATATATATATATATATATATATATCTACTCGGGATCCTCGACTCCCGGTTTTAGAAAATGTTTTCACCTTTGGGTCCCTATACTAAGGGTATATGCAAATTACCGCTATTCTCTAGCATAGGTATTATCAACTGAACCATATATATGGCAAGAATACGAAACAGGCATGCATATATACCATATCACATGCTCTAATATATTGCAAGAATTTGCTAATTAACCAACATGCATTTATCACAAGACGATGCATATACATATATACATCACAACAATAGTATAGCGGGTAGAAAACTTGCCTGAGCGACTGGGGGTGATAAAAGGCTCGGGACGAGTCTGGTAACCTATAAACAACAAGTAAGTTGGAATTAAACCAAAGTCACTTGTAAATCTATACTTTAACTAACTTAGACTCTAACGCTTGTTTTGCGCTTACTGATTCTCTTAAGTCACTCGAGTACCCTCGGCTCCACAATTTTTAATAAATTAACCATTATGAGTTTTAAGGCGATTCCTTCGCGAGTGTCTTACCAACTTCCTAACACTCTTACCATAATTGTTTCATACGCTAATTAACCATTTTTGGTCTTTAACCTATGTTTCAAAGTAAGGTGAGGGGAAAAGTTTCGTTCGCGAAACGCCGTTACTTGAAACGGTCGTTTCTCCTAAACCGTACATCGGAATCAAACGAACTACATATCAAAAACGAAGCTCGTAACATGAACTATCTAAACATGGCAATGGTCATAATCTAGCAGGGAGTTCTCGGGTCCAAATGTTATGAACAAAAGCAGTCTAAAGTAAATCGGACATTATGACGGCTATGTTTACGCGATTTCCCAAATTTAAACCATTCAAAAACCATCACAATTCAACCTCAACCCATTCATACAACCAAAGTCCATCCTTATCACATCATAACAGCCCCAATCAATTCAATATTAACATTTATACTTATGCTTAAGCTTGAATTTAACTATACTTAAGTTCTTTTAACCAAAACAACAAGATTCACCATTCCATTTCACTACCACTCCAACCCAAACTCTAAACCACAAACATTAAGCTACTATATCACCATAACAATCAAAATCATCTTATTATACAAAGGAATCTAGGGTTTGGAGATGATATACCTTCCTTGAAATGGTGGGAGTAGCTAGGAAGCCTTAAGAAGCCTTCAGAAGTCTTAGGGATGCTTGGATCTTAAAGGAAAACAAGAAAAATTCAAGTTAAAAACTTTGAAATCACTATTCATTGTCTTCTTCATTGATTTATTGAAGAAGATTGAGAATGAATGGGGTGCTTAAACTCATAATATAGCCATATCTATGCATAAGGATGACTAGGGAATTATCTTACCAATTTAGGAAGCTTGGATCTTGGATTTTGAAAAATTTTCCCTTTGAAATGCCAAAAAGCCGAGAGCAAGTTCTTGGTGATGAGAAATAGATTTTTGTTTTGGTGAAAAATGATTTGTTTTGGCTTGGTTGATTTGGTTTTGTTTTTGTTTTAGTTAATTACCTATTTAACCTTGGACTTTGTGTGGTTAATAACCATCCACATCTCCTTCCTCCTTATGTCATGCTTGTGTCATGCTATGATGTCATCTTTCCCTCCTTGTCCTCTTCTCATTGGTTGGGTGACATCATCCTCTCTAATCTCTTTGATTAATTCCCTAATTGTTTGCCTAATGACCGCTGATCTGTTATACGGTTCGCTTAACTTTCGTTTTCGTTTATCGTTTGAGGGATCATACCCGGGATCTTATTACTTAGGTTCCCTTAACCTTTCTCAATATATTATATTCCTTTTATGATCCTCTCTTATAATCCTTTAATTTAAATCCTTTTTCCTGTTACCTTATACTCAATTCTTTCTGTATCTAGTGGATTTCCGGGAAAAATCAAAGTGTTCGGAATTGGATTCGGACGATCTTTACATACACTTATATACCATATAGAGTACTAATTAAATCTCAGAATATCCATAACAAAACCCCTACATAGTGTGGCATGAAAAGTTTTCTCATTCAGGTAAAACACTATTCATAAGGGTTACAAAAAGTTCAAAATTTTGGGGGTTATTACAGTCTCCCTTCCTTAAAAGGATTCCGTCCGGGAATCAAATAGAAAACAAATGGGGGTACTTTTCTAGCATTGCGCTCTCTAGTTCCCAAGTTGATTCTTCTACATTATGATTCTGCCATAGTACTCTGACTAGCTTGATCACTTTGTTCCGAAGCACCTGCTCCTTTTTATCTATAATCCTTACTGGCTTCTCCATGTAAGTCAGATCTGGTTGCATATCCACCTGCTCGTACTCCACTATGTGTCTGGCATCCCGATGATACTTCCTTAGCATTGACACATGGAACACATTATGAACTTGTTGCAAGTTAGGGGGTAAGGCTAGCTCGTAAGCTAACTTTCCAATCTGTCTTAATATCTCAAAAGGTCCAATGTATCTTGGGCTTAGTTTTCCTTTCTTTCCGAATCTCATTAATCCCTTCCAAGGGGATACCTTTAGCAGTACTAAGTCCCCGACTTCATATTCCTTATCCTTTCGGGCTAGGTCTGCATATTTCTTCTGTCTGTCTTGGGCTGCTACAAGCCGTCCTCTGATAAGATCCACTATGTCTTTGGTCCTTTGGATCACTTCGGTTCCGAGCATCTTCCGCTCTCCTACTTCATCCCAGTATAGGGGAGATCGACACCTTCTTCCGTACAGGGCCTCATAAGGCGGCATTCCGATGCTAGCATGAAAGCTATTGTTATAAGAAAACTCGATCAACGGCAAGTGGTCATCCCAACTTCCTTTAAGGTCTATTGCACAGACTCTCAACATATCCTCTAGTGTCTGGATGGTCCTTTCACTCTGCCCATCCGTCTGGGGATGGTACGCGGTACTCATATTTAACTTGGTCCCCGCACATTCTTGAAAGCTCCTCCAAAATCTGGAGTTGAACCTGGGGTCTCGGTCTGAGATAATGGACGCGGGGACTCCATGTCGCGTCACTATTTCCTTAAGGTAAATGTCCACCAGTCTATCGACTGTGTATCTCTCATTGATAGGAATGAAATGAGCTGACTTTGTCAGTCGGTCTATAATTACCCATATGGCGTCATGATTGGCTTTCGTCATTGGCAAGCCTACAACAAAATCCATCGCTATCTGTTCCCATTTCCACTCGGGAATCTCCAGGGGTCGTAAAAGTCCACTGGGTCTCTGGTGCTCTGCCTTTACTCTTTGGCAAGTCAAACATTTGCTTACCCATTCTGCTACGTCCCTCTTCATGTTGGGCCACCAGTAATATTCCTTCAAATCCCTATACATCTTGGTACTTCCCGGGTGAATGAAATACCTTGAATTATGGCTTTCATCCAAAATCTCATCTTTAAGCTCTTGAACGTTTGGAACCCAAATCCGGTAGGAATACCTCATTATCCCCTTATTGTCCCTCTCAGTATGGATCTCTTCTCCAGTCATTGACTCTCTGCCCTCCTTCATCATTCTTTCTTGGCATAATCTAATCTTTTCCAATAACTCTGGCTGCATTGAGATCTCAAAAAGCTTTCCAGTTCCGGTTCCGGTTACCTTTACTTCTATTTCCATTCTCTCAAAATCCCTTATCAATTCTTCCGAAGTCGTTATCATTCTGAGTCTTTCCTTTCTACTAAGGGCGTCAGCCACCACATTGGCTTTCCCCGGATGATAGAGAATCTCACAATCATAGTCCTTGATTAGTTCTAACCATCTCCTCTGGCGCATGTTGAGCTCTTTCTGCGTAAATATGTACTTGAGGCTCTTATGGTCTGTGAAAATCTCGCACTTCTCTCCATACAAGTAGTGCCTCCAAATTTTTAAGGCAAATACTATTGCCACGAGCTCAAGGTCATGAGTAGGATATCTAATCTCGTATTCCTTCAGTTGTCTCGACGCATACGCAATCACTTTACCGTGCTGCATAAGCATACACCCTAATCCTTTGTGCGACGCGTCACTATATATCACAAAATCTCCTTTTCCGTCCGGCAATGCCAACACCGGGGCCGTTACCAACCTTTTCTTTAATTCTTGAAAACTGTTCTCGCATTTCTCCGTCCATTCAAACTTCTCTGTCTTACGAGTAAGTCGTGTCAAAGGGGCTGCGATCTTCGCAAAGTCCTGTACAAATCTATGATAGTAGCCGGCCAATCCTATGAAACTCTTTACCTCTGTGGGTGTGGTTGGCCTTTCCCAATTTGAGACCGCCTCTATCTTGGAGGGGTCGACCAATACTCCTACTTTATTGATCACATGTCCTAAAAACTGTACTTCATTCCGCCAGAATTCACACTTCGAGAATTTGGCATACAACTGCTCCTCTCTGAGTATTCCTAGAGCTATCCTCAAATGCTCTGCATGTTCTGCCTCAGTCCTTGAGTAGATCAAAATATCATCTATAAAAACTATCACACACTTGTCCAAGTACTTCTTAAATACTCTATTCATTAAATCCATGAAAGCCGCTGGGGCATTGGTTAATCCAAAGGACATTACCAAGAACTCATAATGCCCATACCTGGTACGGAACGCTGTCTTGGAAATATCTTCGGGTTTAATCTTTAGTTGGTGATATCCAGTTCTCAGGTCAATCTTGGAAAAATAAACAGCATCCTTTAGCTGGTCGAACAGATCGTCTATTCTAGGTAATGGGTACCTGTTCTTTATGGTTAGCTTGTTCAACTCTCGATAGTCTATGCACAGCCTCATGCTCCCATCTTTCTTCTTAACAAATAAAACTGGTGCTCCCCACGGAGACACACTGGGTCTTATCATACCCTTATCCAAGAGTTCCTGCAATTGGATAGCTAATTCCTTCATTTCTAACGGGGCTAACCGGTAAGGTGCTTTTGAAACTGGCGCCGTCCCGGGAGCCAATTCAATAGCAAATTCAATTACTCTATCGGGTGGTAATCCCGGAAGGTCTTGTGGGAATACGTCTTCAAATTCGTTTACTACCGGAATATCTTGTAAGTTGGGCACCTCCTTCTGCGTGTCCACCACATAGGCTAGGTAGGCCTCATTTCCTTTTCGTAGCATCCTTCTAGCCTGGGCCATAGTCAAAAATTTCCGCGTCTGCCTCTTTCCTCTAAATATAACTTCTTTCTTCCCGGGGATATTTAGCTTAACTTTCTTCCCTTTACAGTCTATCTGAGCATCATTGCTAGATAGCCAGTCCATTCCCAAAATTACATCAAACTCCCCTAATTTAAAAGGAATCAGATCAACACTAAAAGATTGCTCCCCTATGCCTACCTCACAGGCGGGGTGAATCTGGTTAACAGGAATAATTTCATGATTGGCTATTTCTACTTATAAGGGTTCTTTCAAGGGTTCAGCCTTAAGTCTTAACTTACGCGCAAGGTCCTTTGATATAAAAGATTTAGTTGCTCCCGAATCAAATAAAACGTTTGCACTGACTGAATTTAGAGAAAGGGTACCTGCTATCACATCTGAATCTTTCATAGCATCCTGGACTGTCATGTTGAAAGTCCTTGCAGTAGGTGGCTTATTGGAGGCAGCCCTGCTGGCTCCTGAAGCTGCTGGTTTGTTTATTGGGCATTCCCTCTTCCAATGACCCGGGCGTCCACACTGATGACAATTGGTGGTTGGAATGATGGCAGAGGCTGACGAAGGGCATTTGTGAGAATAGTGGCCCACTTGCCCACACTTAAAGTAGGTTACTGGCTTTCCCTTACATTCCCCAGAATGCATTCTTCCACAAGTGTTACAGGCTGGCAATGGGGGTCGGGACTGGTTGAAATAGGACATTCTTGACTTCTGGCCGCTCTGGCTCATATTCATGCTCATTGGCTGCTTAAACCCAGTGTTCTTTCCCGGTAGGGACACTGCTCCTCGATTAAATCTAGTTGGGAAGCTCCTTCCTGCTGAGCCCCCACCCATGCTCATACTTTTCCTCTTTATTCCCTTCTTCTCTCTTTCCTTCTACATCTGTTCACTTCCGGCTTCTACAATCGTTGCCTTTTGCACCAGAGTGGCATAATCCGTAAGCTCAAGGATTGCCACCCTATTCTGAATCCACGGTTTCAGTCCCTGCTGAAACCTCCTAGCTTTCTTTTCCTCGGTGCTCACAAACTCCGGCACAAACCTTGATAACTCAGTAAATTTTGCTTCATACTCTGCTACAGATAAATTATTCTGCTTTAGCTACAAGAACTTGAGCTCCATCTGGTTTTTCATAAACCTCGGGAAATACTTTCCTAGAAACAATTGACTGAATCTCTCCCAGGTTATAATAGCATATGTCTCATTGTTTTTCTTGACCTCCCACCAGTAGTTGGCTTCTCCTTTCAGAAGGTAGGTAGCAAATACAGTCTTCTGTGCCTCATTGATACTCAGAATCTCAAAGGATTTCTCCATTTCCTTTAACCATGCCCTTGCCTCAACTGGGTCGGCTGATCCGTGGAACTCAGGGGGCTTAAGGGACTTAAAAGCCCTGAAAGAGTTTGCCACAGCATTGTTATTTCCTTGAGGTGGTGGGTTGGGTTGACGTTCCAAGTTCTGCCTTAGTAGTTGCATGAACTGGCCCATGGGATCCATGCCTGGGTTTGGTACTGGTTGTTCAACCTCAGTTTCTCCTTCTTCAGCCTCTATCTCAAATCCCTCAACATCATAGGTTTCCTCTTCCTCTTCATACAGGGAGTCATCCTGTTCCACATAATCCTCATCTTCCTCTTCAATGTGTTCCTGGTTTCTATTATCCTGATTATGGCTTCCCTGGTCCTCAGATCCAGGGTTCGCCCTAGTTCCAATCTTTCTTGGCGGCATGATTCTGATAAAAAATATTATTGGGAAATTCAACGTTAGGTCACAATCATATACAACATTGTGCCTTGCACAGCTCTTATAATGGGAAAACGTATATCGCAATTCTATTATTTTATGACAGTTCTAATACGAAGTGCAGTAATAATAATGATAAAAACAGTGATCTCGTCACTAAGGAACTGAACCGAAAGGAAACAAATATATACATAATGCGAGAAATACATAGTTTGATCTGGTCAAAAGTACAACAGTGTTACAGCCATCTGTCCCAAAAGTGATACACAAGAGTCTATCTGTCTAGTCAGAAAAAGGGATGCTATATACAAGTCAACTATCCCGGAAAATTGGCTCTTACTAAGGCCTCGGCTAACTAGACAACTAGACTATCCCATCGTCGGTCCTGAATCACACACCGGAGCGGGTCAGCTCCCATACCCTTTCCGTCGCACGACGGAAGATATAGTCGGCCTGCCGCCTGGAGATCCTACCATGCCTGTCCCCCTGGAGAGATCTGAGTCTCGCTCGGGACGTGAGCTCTATCCCCGTAAGCTCCCTCCTCAAGGATCGGGGTATAGAAGCCCTAGTCTCATAAGCTCGGGTACGCCTACCCGCCCTCTCCGCATCCAACTCCCTCCTGGCCTCATCCAGTCGGGCCTCAGCAACAGCCACCCGGGTCCTTAGTACATCCTGAACATAGCCATGGGCTAACACAGACTGCCTGTGGGCAGGGTCGAGAGGTGGTGAATCCGGAGCCGCTGGGGGTGCCTCCTCAGTCTGCCTAGGCTCGGAAGTATGGGTCTCTGAGCTGTCATCATAGGGGATCCAAGATAGTGGTAGAGGGGTAGGAGCTCTGACCACCGGAAGTGTAGGTAAAGGGGTACCAGCATACATTACCATAGGTCCGATACGCTCCTCAGCTACTGAGACCTCATCCGGGTCCTCCCCATCTGGAATAGCAATGACCTCTGTCTCTGACTCCTCTGAGGGGTCCTCCTCATCTGAAATAGCAATAACCTCCATCTCTGACTCCTCTGAGGGGTCCTCCTCATCCTCCTCCATCTCAGGCTCCTCCTGATCCTCAACATCTAGCAGTGCCTCATCATGCTCACGCTCGAACATCTCAGGGTCCTCTATCTCAGGCGCCTACACATTAAACGAGCTTAGTTACTATCATGATACTTATAAGGGTTCCCGTAAGGGTTTTAACTGTCAGCACTACTTTAAGTAGTCCGACCATGAACTTGGCAAGAGTTCGTATTATCTTTGTGAGTTTGTTATTATATCGTCGCATCATCTCTGAGGTTTATAATGCTTAGCTCTGATACCATTTCTATAACACCCCCAGATCCGGGGTCAGGGATCCGGGTCGTCACGGTCTTTCTTTCCACAATATCACTTCACTTAATTAATAATAAATAACCCTATGCTGTGACCCCACACTAACACACACCACAACCCGTTATAGTCTCAGAGATGAAATTGAAATAAGTACAAGTCCTTGAATCCACAATTAAAAGTTATTACAACCCAAAATGATTACTTGATAAATTTACAGTTAATTGCCATTATCTGCCACAAGTTATAATTATACATAATTTGATTCTCAAAAGTAGAATGCCTGATCTACCAATAGATCTACCTCTACAGCTATAGCAGCTACAACATCAACGGGAAGACGCGGGACGCTTCCCACGCGCTTGCGCTGGGTCTGCTGGAGTCTGGCCATCTTTCCTAACTGTTGTTGGGTGATGAAGAAATAAAGCAAGAGTGAGCCTTACAGCTCGCAAGATAATATATAGTGATAACAATAATACAAGTATCTAAATGGATACTTACTAGAATTCTTTATCATGAGTAAGGTAATTACTTACTGGGTATAAGTTTTAAAAGAAGATGAAGTTACCAATTACTTCACTATACTTATACCATTTTTAGAAATCTACTTGAACTACTACTGTTCAAAGTATAATACGATTCACGAGGTTATCCCATAGATGAGACCACAAATAAAACTTGAGAATATTTGATCTTTAAAATATTTTGAAAAGAAATGAAGTTACGAGATTCTTCATTCAATGGATACACCAATAAAACTGTTTGACCCTGTCAATGCTTCGACAACCACCCATTAGTAGCCTTTCGATCGAAATGCTACGGGTAGTGTTGCAGAATTATCCAAATGGATGATGAACTCATTACGGGAGTTTGCCGCGCCAGGAAGACCAGTTACGATGATCAGTCATAGTAGTACAGCCCCACCACTTTCTACATGTAGAGGAGAACCTGTCGGATTTACTTGTCAACCGAACACTGAACTCCTAAGGAATGGACCGCCTTAGCGGAACTTCCAGGCCATTTGGGCCAATATAATAAGGCTGGGCCGGCGCCACTCGACCACTTACGCCACTCCTAGTTCAGATGAAATCCATGACTCTGAAATGTAAAGCTCGTTCCCCCTTTCCCCAAGTAGAAACTTGTTGATACGGCTCCACCAAGAAGTCGTATCTAGTTGGAAAGGAAAACTCACCGATATTTCCCAGGCGATGCCTGTTAATGGATTAACTTGTTCCAAGAATTTTACTTCCCGAATATTGGGTAAGTAATCAAAAACTCTTTTATCAAGACAGCAACCTTGTTGCGAATATAAAACACACCACATAGCCGGATCCCTGAGGTTTTGAGCGAGTATTTAAATCCCCTTCGAAAGGAGGATCTTAAATATAAAAAAATGAGTTTTGGGATCCGCTCTAACTTTTAAAAATCATTTTAAAGACTCGAAAATACTTTAAAGAGTGTTTGAAATAATGCTGATTTAATAAAGTAAATCAGTCTCAATAAAAAGAAATATCTGGATATTATTATTTAAATAATATTTCCATAAAGAATATTCTTTATAAAAATATTTGAAGTAGAAGTTTGAAAACTCTTACTTGAATGAAAATTAAATAATCAAGGATATACTTATACAAAAATACTATCTTTATTTGAATAATCGAAAATAAGTTCGATTATCGAAACATTATTCTTTAATAAATTAAAGAATATTATTAGATAATAAGCGGAGTCATAATACCTCGAATGAATATTATAATTAATATTAATTAAATAAAATAACGGAGTCATACATCCTCAAATGAATATTCAAGTAATATTGAATAAATAATATAAAGGAGTCATAAGTCCTCGAATGAATATTCAAGATAATATTCATTAATAAAATAAAGTTATCGAATAAACCTTATTCGATTAATAGTTTGGAAAACTATAACCATATATATATATATATATATCTACTCGGGATCCTCGACTCCCGGTTTTAGAAAATGTTTTCACCTTTGGGTCCCTATACTAAGGGTATATGCAAATTACCGCTATTCTCTAGCATAGGTATTATCAACTGAACCAACAGATATATATGGTAAGAATACGAAACAGGCATGCATATATACCATATCACATGCTCCAATATATTGCAAGAATTTGGTAATTAACCAACATGCATTTATCACAAGACGATGCATATACATATATACATCACAACAACAGTATAACGGGTAGAAAACTTGCCTGAGCGACTGGGGGTGATAAAAGGCTCGGGACGAGTCTGGTAACCTATAAACAACAAGTAAGTTGGAATTAAACCAAAGTCACTTGTAAATATATACTTTAACTAACTTAGACTCTAACGCTTGTTTTGCGCTTATTGATTCTCTTAAGTCACTCGAGTACCCTCGGCTCCACCATTTTTAATAAATTAACCATTACGAGTTTTAAGGCGATTCCTTCGTGAGTGTCTTACCAACTGCCTAACACTCTTACCATAATTGTTTCATACACTAATTAACCCTTTTTGGTCTTTAACCTATGTTTCAAAGTAAGGAGAGGGGAAAAGTTTCGTTCGCGAAACGCCGTTACTTGAAATGGTCGTTTCTCCTAAACCGTACATCGGAATCAAACGAAGTATATATCAAAACGAAGCTCGTAACATGAACTATCTAAACATGGCAATGGTCATAATCTAGCAGAGAGTTCTCGGGTCCAAATTTTATGAACAAAAGCAGTCTAAAGTAAATCGGACATTACGACGGCTATGTTTACGCGATTTCCCAAATTTAAACCATTCAAAAACCATCACAATTCAACCTCAACCCATTCATACAACCAAAGTCCATCCTTATCACATCATAACAGCCCCAATCAATTCAATATTAACATTTATACTTATGCTTAAGCTTGAATTTAACTATACTTAAGTTCTTTTAACCAAAACAACAAGATTCACCATTCCATTTCACTACCACTCCAACCCAAACTCTAAACCACAAACATTAAGCTACTATATCACCATAACAATCAAAATCATCTTATTATACAAAGGAATATAGGGTTTGGAGATGATATACCTTCCTTGAAATGGTGGGAGTAGCTAGGAAGCCTTAAGAAGCCTTGAGAAGTCTTAGGGATGCTTGGATCTTAAAGCAAAACAAGAAAAATTCAAGTTAAAAACTTTGAAATCACTATTCATTGTCTTCTTCATTGATTTATTGAAGAAGATTGAGAATGAATGGGTTGCTTAAACTCATAATATATCCATATCTATGCATAAGGATGACTAGGGAATTATCTTACCAATTTAGGAAGCTTGGATCTTGGATTTTGAAAATTTTTTCCTTTGAAATGCCAAAAAGCCGAGAGCAAGTTCTTGGTGATGAGAAATAGATTTTTGTTTTGGTGAAAAATGATTTGTTTTGGCTTGGTTGATTTGTTTTTTTTTTTGTTTTAGTTAATTACCTATTTAACCTTGGACTTTGTGTGGTTAATAACCATCCACATCTCCTTCCTCCTTATGTCATGCTTGTGTCATGCTATGATGTCATCTTTCCCTCCTTGTCCTCTTCTCATTGGTTGGGTGACATCATCCTCTCTAATCCCTTTGATTAATTCCCTAATTGTTTGCCTAATGACCGCTGATCTGTTATACGGTCCGCTTAACTTTCGTTTTCGTTTATCGTTTGAGGGATCATACCCGGGATCTTATTACTTAGGTTCCCTTAAACTTTCTCAATATATTATATTCCTTTTATGATCCTCTCTTATAATCCTTTAATTTAAATCCTTTTTCCTGTTACCTTATACTCAATTTCCGTATCTAGTGGATTTCCGGGAAAAATCAAAGTGTTCGGAATTGGATTCGGACGATCTTTACATACACTTATATACCATATAGAGTACTAATAAAATCTCAGAATATCCATAACAGAACCCCTACATAGTGTGGCATGAAAAGTTTTCTCATTCAGGTAAAACACTATTCATAAGGGTTACAAAAAGTTCAAAATTTTGGGGGTTATTACATTGAATCTATTCAAGTCTTATGTTGTAGTCCCACCTATGTGATGAACTTCGAAAACTTATTATACTTTGAACGATGATAGTTCAAGTAGTTTTATAAAAGGATATAAGTATAGTGAAATATTTGGTAACTTCATCTTCCTTTAAGCTTATATCCAGTAAGTAATTACCTTACACTTGATAAAGGTTTCCAGTAAGTTATCTATTTAGATACTTGCATTATTGATTACTCTATATATTATCTTGCGAGCTGTAATGCTCACTCTTGCTTCATTTCTTCATCACAGAACAACAGTTAGGAAAGATGGTCAGACTCAAGCAGACCCAGCGCAAGAGCGTGGGAATCATCCCGCGTCTTCCCGTTGATATCGTAGTTGCTATAGTTGCAGAGGTAGATCTATTTGTAGATCAGGCATTCTACTTTTGGGAATCAATTATGTATAATTATAACTTGTGGCACATAATGGAAATTAACTGTAAACTTATCAGGTAATCATTTTGGGTTGTAATAACTTTTAATTTGTGGATTCAAGGACTTGTACCTATTTCAGTTTCATCTCTGAGACTATAACAGGTTATGGTGTGTGTTATTATGGGGTCACGGCATGAGGTTATTTATTTTTAATTAAGTTAAGTGATATTTATGGAAAGAAAGACCGTAACGACCCGGATCCCCGACCCCAGATCTAGGGCTGTTACAGA
Source organism: Apium graveolens (assembly GCF_009905375.1). Taxonomy (NCBI): domain Eukaryota; kingdom Viridiplantae; phylum Streptophyta; class Magnoliopsida; order Apiales; family Apiaceae; genus Apium; species Apium graveolens. The sequence goes on along the minus strand of NC_133651.1, from coordinate 228,983,165 downwards.
AATGGTATCAGAGCCAAACGTTATAAACCTCAGAGATGATGCGACGATATAATAATAAACTCACAAAGATAATAAGAACTCTTGCCAAGTTCTTAGTCGGACTACTTAAGGTAGTGCTGACGGTTAAAACCCTTACGGGAACCCTTATAAGTATCATGATAGTAACTTAGCTCGTTTAATGTGTAGGCGCCTGAGATAGAGGACCCAGAGATGTTTGAGCGTGAGCATGATGAGGCACTGCTAGATGCCGAGGATCAGGAGGAGCCTGAGGAGGACCCCTCATAGGAGTCAGAGACAGAGGTTATTGCTATTTCAGATGAGGAGGACCCGGATGAGGTCCCAGTAGCTGAGGAGCATGTCGGAGCTATAGTGGAGTATACTGGTACCCCTTTACCCTCACTCCCGGTGGTCAGAGCTCCTACCCCTCCACCACTATCTTGAAGCCCCTATGATGACAGTTATGAGACCCATACTCCCGAGCCTAGGCAGACCGAGGAGGCACCCCCAGCGGCTCTGGATTTACCACCTCTCGACCCTGCCCATAGGCAGTCTTTGTTAGCTTACGGATATGTTCAGGATGTTCTGAGGACTCGAGTGGTTGTTGCTGAGGCCCGGCTGGATGAGGCCAGGAGAGAGTTGGATGCAGAGAGAGCTGGTAGGCATGTACGAGCTCATGAGGCTAGAGCTACCATACCCCGATCCCTGATGAGAGAGCTAACTGGGATAGAGCTTATGGTCCGTGCGAGGCTCCGATCACTTCATGGAGACATACATGGCAGGATATCTAGGAGGCAGGCTGATTACATATTCCGTCGTGCGATAGAGAGAGTGTGGGAGTTGACCCGCTCCGGTGATTGATTCAGGACCAGTGATGTGGTAGTCTAGTCGTCTAGTTAGTCGAGGCCATAGTAAGAGCCAATTTTCCGGGATAGTTGACTTGTATATAGTATCCCTTTCTCTGACTAGACAGATAGACTCATGTATTTCACTTTTGGGCAGATGACTGTAGCACTGTTGTACTTTTGACCATATCGAACTATGTACTTCTCGCATTGTATATATTTGTTTCCTTTCAGTTCAGTTCCTTAGTGACGAGATCACTGTTTTTATCATTATTATTACTGCACTTCTTATTAGAACTGTTATAATATAATAGAATTACGAGATACGTTCTCCCCATTATAGAAACTGTGCAAGGCACAATCTTGTATATGATTGTGACCTAACGTTGAATTTTCCAAAATTTATCACTATCATGCCGCCAAGAAGGATTGGAACTAGGGCGAACCCTGGATTTGAAGACCAGGGAAGCCATAACCAGGATGGTAGGAACCAAGAACACAGTGAAGAGGAAGATGAGGATGATGTTGAACAAGATGACTCCCAGTATGAATAGGAGGAAACATTTGATGTTGAAGGATTTGAGATGGAGGCTGAAGAAGGAGAAACTGAGGTTGAGCAACATGTGCCAAACCCAGACATGGATCCCATATGGCAGTTCATACAACTACTAATGCAGAACTTGGAACGTCAACCCAACCCACCCCCTTAAGGAAATAACAATGCTGTGGCAAACTCTTTCAGGGCTTTCAAGTCCCCTAAGCCCCCTGAGTTCCACAGATCAGCCGACCCAGTTGAAGCAAGGGCATGGCTAAAGGAAATGGAGAAATCCTTTGAGATTCTGAGTACCGATGAGGCACAGAAGACTGTATTTGCTACCTACCTTCTGAAAGGAGAGGCCAACTACTAGTGGGAGGACAAGAAAAATATGGAGACAGATGCTATCATAACTTGGGAGAGGTTTAGTCAGTTGTTTTTGGGAAAATATTTCCCGAGGTTTATGGAGAACCAGATGGAGCTCAAGTTCTTGGAGCTAAAGCAGAATAACTTGTCTGTGGCAGAGTATGAAGCGAAATTGACTGAGTTATCAAGGTTTCTGCCGGTGTTTGTGAGCACCGAGGAAAAGAAAGCTAGGAGGTTTCAGCAGGGACTGAAATCGCGGATTCAGAATAAAGTGACAATCCTTGAGCTTACAGATTATGCCACTCTGGTACAAAAGGAAACAATTGCAGAAGCCGGAAGTGAACAGATGCAGAAGGAAAGAGAGAAGAAAGGAATAAAGAGGAAAAACATGAGCATAGGCGGAGGTTCCGCAGGAGGAAGCTTCCCAACTAGATTTAATCGAGGAGCAGTGTCTCTACTGGGAAAGAGTACTGGGTTTAAGCGGCCAATGAGTGTGAATGTGAGCCAGAGCGGCCAGAAGACAGGAAGGTCCTATTCCAACCAGTCTCGACCCCCATTACCAGCCTGTAACACTTGTGGAAGGATGCATTCTGAGGAGTGTAAAGGGAATCCAGTATCCTGCTTTAAGTGTGGTCGAGAGGGTCACTATTCTAACAAGTGTACTTCGTAACCCCCTAGTGTCAGTCCGACCACCATCTGTTATCAGTGTGGAAGACCAGGCCACATGAGGAGGGAATGCCCAGGGAATAAACCAGCAGCTTCAGGAGCAAGCAGGGCTACTTCTAATAAGCCACCTACTGCAAGGACTTTCAACATGACAGTTCAAGATGCTATGATAGACTCAGATGTGATAGCAGGTACCCTTTCTCTAAATTCAGTCAGTGCAAATGTTTTATTTGATTTGGGAGTAACTAAATCTTTTATATCGAGGGACTTTGCGCTTAAATTAAGACTTGAGGCTAAACCCTTGATAGAACCCTTACAAGTAGAAATAGCCAACCATGAAGTTATTCCTGTTAACCAGATTCACCCCGCCTGTGAGTTAGGCATAGGGGAACAATCTTTTAGTCTTGATCTGATTCCTTTTAAATTAGGGGAATTTGACGTAATTTTGGGAATGGACTGGCTATCTAGCAATGATGCTCACATAGACTGTAAAGGGAATAAAGTTAAGTTGAATATCCCAGGGAAGAAAGAAGTCATATTTAGAGGGAAGAGGTAGACACAGAAATTTTTGACCATGGCCCAGGCTAATAAGATGCTATGAAAAGGAAAAGAGGCTTACCTAGCCTATGTGGTGGACACGCAGAAGGAGGTGCCCAACTTGCAAGATATTCCGGTAGTCAACAAATTTGAAGATGTATTCCCACAAGACCTTCCGAGACTACCACCCGATAGAGTGATTGAAATTGCTATTGAGTTGGCCCCAGGGACGGCGCCAGTTTCAAAGGCATCATACCGGTTAGCCCCATTAGAAATGAAGGAATTAGCTACCCAATTACATGAACTTTTGGATAAGGGTATGATAAGACCCAGGGTGTCTCCGTGGGGAGCACCAGTATTATTTGTTAAGAAGAAAGATGGGAGCATGAGACTGTGCATCGACTACCGAGAGTTGAACAAGCTAACCATAAAGAACAGGTACCCGATACCCAGAATAGATGATCTGTTCGACCAGCTAAAGGATGCTGTCTACTTTTCCAAGATTGACCTGAGAACAGGATATCACCAACTAAAGATTAAACCCGAAGATATTTCAAAGACTGCGTTCCGTACCAGGTATGGGCACTTTGAGTTCTTGGTAATGTCCTTTGGATTAACCAATGCCCCAGCGGCTTTCATGGATTTAATGAACAGAGTATTCAAGAAGTACTTGGACAAGTGTGTGATAGTTTTTATCGATGATATTTTAATCTACTCAAGGACCGAGGCAGAACATGCAGAGCATTTAAGGATAGCTCTAGGAATACTCAGAAAAGAACAGTTGTTTGCCAAATTCTCAAAGTGTGAATTCTGGCGGAATGAGGTACAGTTTTTAGGACATGTAATCAATAAGGAAGGAGTATTGGTCGACCCCTCCAAGATAGAGGCGGTCTCAAATTGGGAAAGGCCAACTACAACCACAGAGGTAAGGAATTTTATAGGATTGGCCGGCTACTATCGTAGATTTGTACAGGATTTTGTGAAGATCGCAGCCCCTTTGACGTGACTTACTCGTAAGACAAAGAAGTTTGAATGGACAGAAAAATGTGAGAACAGTTTTTAAGAATTGAAGAAAAGGTTGGTAACGGCCCTGGTGTTGGCATTGCCAGACGGAAAAGGAGATTTTGTGATATATAGTGACGCGTCACACAAAGGATTAGGGTGTGTGCTTATGCAGCATAGTAAGGTGATTGTGTATGCGTCGAGGCAACTGAAGGAATACGAGATTAGATATCCTACTCATGACTTGGAGCTCACGGCAATAGTTTTTGCCTTAAAATTTTGGAGGCACTACTTGTATGGAGAGAAGTGCGAGATTTTCACAGACCATAAGAGCCTCAAGTACATATTTACGCAGAAAGAGCTCAACATGCGCCAGAGGAGATGGTTAGAACTAATCAAGGACTATGATTGTGAGATTCTCTATCATCCAGGGAAAGCCAATGTGGTGGCTGACGCCCTTAGCAGGAAGGAAAGACTCAAAATGATAATGACTTCGGAGGAATTGATAAGGGATTTCGAGAAAATGGAAATAGAAGTAAAGGTAACCGGAGCCGGAACTGAAAAGCTGTTTGAGATCTCGATGCAGCCAGAGTTATTGGAAAAGATTAGATTGTGCCAAGAAAAAGTAATGAATGAAGGCAGAGAGTCAATGACTGGAGAAGAGGTCCATACTGAGAGAGATGATAAAGGGATAATGAGGTATTCCTATAGGATTTGGGTTTCGAATGTTCAAGAGTTTAAAGACGAGATTTTGGATGAAAGCCATAGTTCAAGGTATTCCATTCACCCGGGGAGCACCAAGATGTATAGGGATTTAAAGAAATATCACTGGTGGCCCAACATGAAGAGGGACGTAGCAGAATGGGTAAGCAAATGTTTGACTTGCCAAAGAGTAAATGTAACACCCCCAAATCCGGGGTCGGGGATCCGGGTTGTCACGAGTTCCATTTCCCTTAACAACACCCAATCTTAATAAATAATCAACTACTCTGTACTGTGACCCCACAATAAACACACACACCACAAGTTATAGTCTCAGAGATGAATATCCAAAAATAATCACAAGTCATTTTATTCCACAATTATATGCCAATACACCTTAAAAGGGTTTCTGAATAAATTTATATTTCTTTGCCATTATTACAATTCATAAATATACATAAATCTGGTACATCAAAAGTTGAAGCCTAGCCTATTGGTAGTTCCTACCTCAGCTACAGCGACATCAACGCCTATAGGAAACTGCAGAACGTTTCCTATCCGCTCGCGAATTGGGAGCTTGGTCCTGTTCATCTTTTCTATCTGTTGTTGTGTGATGAAAAAAGAAAGCAAGGGTGAGCAGCAAGCCCACCAAAATAATATGTATAATAATTTACAGTATATGAGCCTTCTCATAGTACTCATGAAGGTCTTGGTCAAAAGAAATGAACCAAGTTTGATATCTTAATGCGATGAAGTCGCAAAATATTCAATATATATACATATATACTTTTCAAAATCTTGGAAGTCCTTTTCCATGCATAATATACACAGAGTTCCAGTTTATAACTGTATAAAACTATTGTTGCAAGGTGATCTCATATATCTAACCTTGTCTCAACGTTTTTCTGAAAATCTTTGATATGCATAAGATAATCATTTACTAGATATAAGTTTAAAAGATGAAGTTACAAGATACTCCAATATACTTATATCTTTTCCAAATACTACTTGAACTACCACCGTTCAAGTTATAATTAGTTCAAAAGTTCATCACATAGATGAGACTACAAGATAATACTTGAATAGATTCAATCTTTAAAATATCATCAAAATAAAATGAAGTTATGAGATACTTCATTTGATGCAAACATCATTTTGAAAACTTGACCCTGCCAACACTCAACAATCGCCCAACCGTAGCCTTTCTATCGAAGTGCTCTGGGTAGTGTTGTAGAAATATCCAATTGGATGATGAACTCATTACGGGAGTTTGCCGCGCCAGGAAGACCACTTACGATGATCAGTCGTAGTAGTGCAACCCCACCATTTTCTACATGTAGAGGAGAACCTGTCGGATTTACTTGTCAACCGAACACTGGACTCCTAAGGAATGGACCGTCTTAGCGGAACTTCCGGGCCATTTGGGCCAATATAATAAGGCTGGGCCGGTGCTACTCGACCACTTACGCCACTCCTAGTTCAGATGAAATCCATGACTCTGAAACGTAAAGCTCGTCCCCCCTTTCCCCAAGTAGAAACTTGTTGATACGGCTCCACCAAGAAGTCGTATCTAGTTGGAAAGGAAAACTCACCAATATTTCCCAGGCGATGCCTGTTAATGGATTAACTTGTTCCAAGAATTTTACTTCCCGAGTGTTGGGTAAGTAATCAAAAACTCTTTTATCGAAATAGCAACCTTGTTGCGAATATAAAACACGCCACAGAGCCGGATCCCTCAGGTTTTGAGCGAGTATTTAAATCCCCTTCGAAAGGAAGATCTTAAATATAAAAATGAGTTTTGGAATGATAAACAAAGTCAGAGTTGTGATCCATGAAGACACTCTATTGCTAGCTTAACTGAAAAATGCTCAAGTGGCTGCTTTTCCAGAAGCATACCTACAACCAAGCAAGGGAGTGGCATACATCTGTCCTACCACCAAACACTTCAAACACTTCCAAATCCCTAAACAATGTGTCATGGCCAACAAGAATCTAATCATGACTCTGGAAACTGCTTTAAAGGTAAAGAAGAATAAGTCTCTTGAAGATGAAGAGATGATTAAGCTATTGGGGAGATATCTAAGGGATGCTGAAGCCAACTTGCCCAAAACTCAAATCAATAAGGATAACTTGGATAATGATGAGCAGAAGAAAGATGATCAAAAACCTTCTAGCTCAAATCCAAGTCAATCCAGTAAGGCAACTGGAAGCAAGGGTGGAGAGAGGAAGGAGGATGAGAAGAAGGATGGTGAAAGTAAGAGGAAAGGTGAAAGAATGAGCAAACAAAGACATGATGGCTCAGAACCACAATAAACCTGTAACACCCCCAGATCCGGGGTCGGGGATCCGGGTCGTCACGAGTTCCATTTCCCTTAATAACACCCAATCTTAATAATTACTCAACTACTCTGTACTGTGACCCCACAATAAACACACACACCACACGTTATAGTCTCAGAGATGAACATCCAAAAATAACCACAAGTCATTTTATTCCATAATTATCTGCCAATACACCTTAAAAGGTTTTCTGAATAAATTTACATTTCTTTGCCATTATTACAATTCATAAATATAAATAAATCTGGTCCATCAAAAGTTGAAAGCCTAGCCTATTGGTAGTTCCTACCTCAGCTACGGAGGCATCAATGCTTCTAGAAAACTGTGGAACGTCTCCTAATCGCTTGCGAATCGGGAGCTTGGTTCTGTTCATCTTTTCTATCTGTTGTTGTGTGATGAAAGAAGAAAGCAAGGGTGAGCAGCAAGCCCACCAAAATAATATGTATAATGATTAATAGTATATGAGTCTACTCATAATACTCATGAAAATCTTGGTCAAAAGAAATGAACCAAGTTTGATATCTTAATGCGATGAAGTCGCAAAATATTCAGTATATATACATATATACTTTTCAAAATAATGGAAGTCCTCTTCCATGCATAATATGCACAAAGTCCCATTGTATAACTGTATAAAAAAATATCGTTGCAAGGTGATCTCATATATCTAACCTTGTCTCAACGTTTTTTTGAAAATCTTTGTCATTCATAAGACAATTATTAATTAGATATAAGTTTAAAAGATGAAGTTACCAAATACTTCACTACACTTATATCATTCTCAAATACTACTTGAACTACCACCATTCAAGTTATAATCAATTTCAAAAGTTCATCCCACTGATGAGACCACAAGATAAGACTTGAATAGATTCAATCTTTGAAATATTATTGAATGAAAAAGTTATGAGATACTTTATTTAGTCCCGATATATATATATCCACATATATATATCCCTTTAAACATTTCCTGGAATCTCTGTTATGCAAAGTATGAACAGAGTTTGAAACATCCAATGAATTTTGGAAAGGAAAAGAATTTTGGCATAAACCCGATATCTCGCTGATCAGGCAAAGATACCAATAAGTAACCTTTTCTACTGTAGATGGATGAATTCCTCACCGGTCATCACCCTGGCCGCATTAAAACCTCGCGCTAGACCGTACCCCGGCCCCTCACGCGTTGATGGACTGCCACCCAGCCACTTACACAATAATAGACCGTACCCCGGCCTGTCGCTTATGCCGACTCAATGAGATGGGCTTACTTCCCGAACGTTGGGCAAGTAATCAATTCATTTACCAAATCTGCAACCTCGTTGCGAATATAAAATACACCACAGAGCCGGATTCCCCAGGTTTTGAGCGAGTATTTAAATCCCCTTAAAAAGGAAGATCTTAAATATAAAAATGAGTTTTGGGATCCGCTCTGACTTTAAAAATCATTTTGAAGACTCGAAAACACTTTAAAGAGTGTTTGGAGTAAAGCTGATTTAATGAAGTAAATCAGTCCCCAGAATATTTAGAAAATGACTGAATATTATTATTTAAATAATATTCCCATAAAGAATAATCTTTATAAAAATAATTGAAGTAGAAGTATTAAAACTTATACTTGAAATAAACATTAAATAACCAAAGATATACTTATATGAAAGTATTATCTTTATTTGAATAATCGAAAATAAGTTTGATTATTAACACCTTACTCTTTAATAAAATAAAGAATATATTACAGCACATTATCGGAGTCATAGATCCTCAAATGAATATTCAAATAATATTCATAATAATATAAAAGAGTCATAAGTCCTCGAATGAATATTCAAATAATATTCAGATAAATAAATAAAAGGAGTCATAAGCCCTCGAATAATATTCGAAATAATATTCAATAGTAAAATAAAGTTTCAAGTTATCGAATAAACCTTATTCGATTAATAGTTTGGAAAACTATAACCATATATATATAAATATATATATATATATATATCCATATCCATATATATAAAATCTACTCGGGATCCTCGACTCCCGGTTTTTGAAAATATTTTCACCTTTGGGTCCCTATACTAAGGGTATATGCAAGATACCGCTATCCTCTAGCATAGGTATTATGCAACTATAAGCATTGAAATCAACAGATAGATAACCAGATTACGAAACAGACATGCATATATACCATATTAGCATACTCCAATATATTGCAAAATTTGCTAATAACAATCATGCAATATCACAAGATAATGCATATACATATATTTACATCACAACAACAGTATAACGGGTAAAAAACTTGCCTGAGCGACTGGGGGTTACGAATGGCTCGGGACGAGTCTGGTAACCTATAAACAACAAGTAAGTTGGAATTAAACCAAAGTCACTTGTAAATCTATACTTTAACTAACTTAGACTCTAACGCTTGTTTTGCGCTCACTGATTCGCTTAAGTCACTCGGGTACCCTCGGCTCCACCATTTTTAATAATTTAACCTTTACGAGTTTTAAAGCGATTCCTTCTCGAGTGACTTACCAACTGCCTAAAACACTTACCATAAATGTTTCATGCATTAATTAACCCTTTTTGGTCTTTAACCTATGTTTCAAAGTAAGGCGAGGGGAAAAGTTTCGTTCGCGAAATGCCGTTACTTGAAACGGTCGTTTCTCCTAAACCGTGCATCGGAATCGAACGAACTACATATCAAAACGAAGCTCGTAACATGAGCTATCTAAACATGGCAGTGGTCATAATCTAGCAGGGGTTCTCGGGTCCTAATGTTATGCACAAAAACAGTCCAAAGAAAATCGGACGTTACGACGGCTATGTTTACGCGATTACCAATGTTTAAACTACTCCAATTAACCACCAACCAACTCATAACCATCAATACAACAAAACTTCACCTAAACCATACCACATCAGTCCATAATCTCCAAGGTTTTCAACTCAAACAACCACAATCAAGACCTATGAACTATAATCAAGCTTCAATTACCAAAACACTTCCAAATCAAACCAAACTACTAATAATCACAATCCATGCTTCTCATTTCACAACACCAACCATTAAACTTACTAACAAATAAAGTAAAGGCTAAGGTTTGAAGTTTATACCTTCCTTGGGAGGTGTTAAGTTGCTAGGAAGCCTTAGGGAGCCTCCTACAAGCTTGATCTTTCCAAAGAAATCAAGAACACAAAGTTAGGCTTTGAAGTTTCTAAAAGTCCGATTTAAAGAACTGTAAAAATGAGGGTCTTACCATGATTATTTGGACGAGACTTGTGAACAAGAGTTGTAGGCCATCTCAATACCTTTCCAATGAGCTATAGAACACAATATTTGAGTGAGAAATGAAGGAGATACAGCAGTTTTAGTGTTCTGATTCTGTTTTGGCCGAGAGCATGAAGAACAATGCCTTGGTTTCTTTTTGATTTTGATGAAAAATGATTTGCTTGGCTTGGTTGCTTGGTTTTTGTGCTTGCTTTAGTCAATTACCTTCTTGCCCTTGAATTTGTGTGGTTACAAAGCCACCACACCTCCTTCCTTCCCATGTCATGCTTATGTCACCTTGCACATGTCATAATGCTCCCACTTGTCCACACCTTGTGGTTTGATGATGTCACAATCCCTGGCTTCTTGTACAAGCTTGTCTCTTGATCACTTATTTGTTTTACGGTTCGCTTATCTTTCGTTCTCGTTTATCGTTTGAGGGATCATACCCGAGATCTTATTACTTAGGTTCCCTTAACCTTTCTCAATATATTATATTCCTTTTATGATCCTCTCCTATAATCCTTTAATTTAAATCCTTTTTATCCTGTTACCTTATACTCAATTCTCTCCGTATCTTGTGAATTTCCGGGAAAAATCAAAGTGTTCGGATTTGGATTCTGACGATCTTTACATACACTTATATCCCATATAAAGTACTAATAAAATCTCAGAATATCCATATCAGAACCCCTACATAGTGTGGCATGAAAAGTTTTCTCATTCAGCAAAAACACTATTCATAAGGGTTTCAAAAATTTCCCAAAAATTGGGGTTATTACAGTCTCCCCTCCTTAAAAGGATTCCGTCCCGGAATCAGATAGAAAATAAATGGGGATACTTTCTTAGCATTACACTTTCTAACTCTCGAGTCAATTTTCCCACATTGTGGTTCTACCACCAAACTCTGCCTAGTTTGATAATCCTTCTCCTAAGCACTTGTTCCTTTTCACTCTATAACCCTTCCTGGTTGCTCCATATAGGTTACGTCGGGTTGCATATCTATGCGCTCATATGCCTCTATTTATCTGGCATCTGAATTACACTTCCTTAACATTGATACGTGAAACACGTTACGACCTGCTACATGTTCGGGGTTAGGGCTAGCTCATATGCTAACTTCCCAAACGTCTTAATATATCCAAGGGTCCAACAACTTGTAGACTTAGCTTTCCTTTCTTTCCGAACCTCATCAATCCTTTCCAAGGGATACCTATAACATTACTAGGTCCCTTATTTCATACTCTTTATCCTTTCGTGTCAAATCAACATACTTATCATGACCATCTTGGGCTACTACCAGCCGTCCTCTGATTAGATCTATCATATCCTTGGTCCTTTGGACTACTGCGGGTCCGAGCATCTTGCGCTCTACAACTTCATCCTAACATAAGGGAGATCGACATTGTCTTCCCTCAAGGATCTCATAAGGCGATACCTCAATACTGACATATGATCTATTGTCGTAAGATAACTTAATCCGCGTTAAATGATCATTCCAAATTCTTTCAAGTCTATTGCACAGACTCTCATTATAGATTTTAGCATTAGAACTTTTGCTTCTCAATACCCATTCTTTTCCAGTTCGTAATCGCTACTACCTTCCGTTCCTAATATTATACTCGTTATACTTTTGCTCGTTAGCGTTCTATAACCTTTTAATAACCACGTCAACCTTAGTATCACGAATGTGTTCCCATTCCGCATACTACCACCACTTTATTACTCCTTTTTCAGTTATTTCTATTTTCCAAAGTTTGATTAATCATATAGAAGTAAAGGAATTTGTTGAGAGATCACTATGATCATGAACACTTGTTATATCGCATAGTTAGTACAGAAGGTGGCCAGCCTTTAGTACTTGACAAGCAATTAAACAACATGTGGTATCCTACTAGGCTTCTATCACAAAGATAGATAGTCATTCGGCAATACCTCCCCTTCTGGAAGGGTTGTTCTTCTCAGCTTACATGAAATGAAAAGAAGAGAAAAGAACGAACTGAAGAGAATTGTATATATGAAAAAAAAAAATATACTGCCACAAAATATCTGGCTTGGAATCTACCTCTGAACTATAGAGGTTTGTCATAGAAGAACAAAACATATATGTATTTATATCAACATCAAGTATTATAGCATCGCATTTCACGTGCTTAAATATTTCTATTCCGTCCATCATTCTATGGACCCATGCTCTTCATCGAGCTTATACACAATCACCTTTGAAACTCCCTCGACATCGAAAATCGAATCTGGGATCTCATTCTATACATCATCGTTACTAGAATTCTATGCTCGCACCGCAACCTTCCTCGTATAATAATACGACTCTCTTATTGATAAGAAAGAATAATTATTCACTAGGTAGATACTCTACTTAATTAGTCTATCAATGATAACTTATACACTACCACGACCCGATTAGTGGTACTCAATCTCAACACCCATTCTAATACAACTCTCACGGTTGTAATCATCTCACTACTCGCAGAATCATTCCTACATTACTATGGCCCACCGTTGACCTACTGTAGTCATTCGTTTTCCATGAAGTTTTAATAGCTAACCATACGGAGTCCATTCATATCATATCGAATTCTTCTAAGGAGGTAACATGATCACCGTTCTTGATTCATGAAGAACACTCCTGATCCTGACGTACATTCATGACGTGAAGCAGATAAAATTGCAGAAGAGTTTCAATCAAAGCAACGATAGCAGGTTAATACCATTCTTAATCATATGCCTTAAATAGAAGACTTAACTCAAAGGTTCGTCTAGTCCTTTTGGAAACATGGTCCTGGCTTATCCCAAGATAGGACCTCCTAAGATAGATAGCCCGTTCATGGCGATTACACGAATTAAACTTTTACCAACTACTATTACGGTTGGGTATTGCACAGTCATCAGAAGGAATGTCAATCTTCCAAACCATAATACAACCTTCACAGTTTTAACCATCATCACTGTATTCCTCTGGCACAAGCGCCTATAATTATCCTCTTACCTTTAAAGTGTCGGCCACCTCTTTGGCCTTTCCTGATATTTAAATTTCTTATAGTCAATGTCATTTTAACCACCTCCAAATAAATTTTCTACCTTATTTCAATCACTGCTTTTGTGAAGATGTATTCCTTAAAATCAGATGGGAAAAAAAATCACCATTTTTCCATAAGTTATTGCCTCAGTCTTTAGAGGCTAATCACTGTCACGACTGACTCTCAATCATACTTAGAACATCTTTTATCTTAAGTCTTAATCGCCCTGAATAATTTCGACCTTTACTGGTTCGATCCATACTTTCTCGTGGTTTAACACGTGCCCCACTTGGCATCATTATAATTATGTCATATTTCCTTTATCAACATTTTTATTCTTGAGAATTTCGAATATTTCCTTTCTCCTTGTAAAACCTCTAAGGTTATCCTTCAATCGTTCCTCCTGTATTCCCTATATACAGGGCATATCAAAATACCATTTACTGATACTAGAACCATTGTCTATATACTTCTGAAAAATTTCTCCACTGATCCTTAAAGGTTGTTGTTACCTTAACCCTTTCCCAATCATACTGTCAAAACTCATACTGTCCCTATTAAGGGTGACATGCCAACCTTTATGCAGTCCCCTAGGATTCATTTTAAGTTACCAATGTTCTATCCTTAATTCCACCTTTAAAAGGTACCTGCATCCTTCCACGAATAAATCAAGTCATATTTCCTTGATAGATTATCATATTCATCATTCCCACCTCGATAGTCTATACCTAACTTCATAATAGCATCCTTATTCAAATTGAGGTCAATCCATATGGCCTCCAAAAGATAACAACGGTTATCCGCTTGTCTTGCCTAATTTGGTAACGATAACAAGGATGTTCTGGAAGATATTGGTCGTGTTCAACGTGAACTTCTTCTTAATAATTCCTTATTTACTTCTGTTGTTTATCTCAACAGTCACCTCAATGTTGGGATATCTTTCATATCTGGCGTCTCCCTTTCTGGGTATCATGCCACCGGTCTTACACTTCACCTTCTTGAAGGTCACTTCCTTCATCCAATTTTCTTAATTTCTTACTTTCTTGTCTCCTCAGTCTATCCGCGTCTCCTTATTTATCCTTCGAATTATCTCAAGGTTTCCTCGAATCTTCCCAACTTACGGGGGATAAAATATATGTATCTCTTATGCCCTCAACCATCAATTTTAACTCATGGTGAATCACCCTCATCCTGACGATTACATACTCTTCTATTTCTATTTCTACGAGTCTTTAGGGTTTCCTCATACCCAACTCCCTTATCATTCCTCAAACTCTATTGCCGTTATATTCCTTTCTCTTATCATTATTTCATGAACCAACACAACATAAGCATTGATTCCAAACATTCCGTCATTCTGGATTCGTGTCTTCAGAACGAATCTTGACAACTTTTACAACTTAAATTCACAATTCATCATACTCGTCTGCCTTTGTTCTGGCTCTAAAGCTTTTACTCTATCTTTATAACCTTGGGAAGTACTTTCCTGAAAACAATTGACTGAACTTAAATCAGTTTATTATAATCTCTTGCTCCGTGCCTTCCTTGGTCTTTCACCAGCGGGTGGTCTCTCTCTTAGGAGGGTAAGTGATAAAAATAGTCTTTTGTGATTCGTCAATCATTTAGAATCTCAAATAATTCCTATATTTCCTTTAGCCAGGCTCTTGCCTCGACTGGGTCAACCTGTTCCTTGGAACTCTGAGAGCTTAACGATTTAAAGGTCATGAAAGAATTTCCTGCCGCATTGTCCCCTCAGGGTGGTGGTTGGGGATAATAGTCTAAGTTCTCTTTAGACAGGTCCATGAATTGCCGTATAGGAGTACCGTCTCGGGTCTCCTTTCCTTACTCGACTTTCCGTTTCCTTAGTATGAAATGTTTCATCCTACTCCCCATAATTGGGGTCATCTTTTAATTTAAAATCCTCATTTTCCACTCCATTATGTCATGGGTTCCTTCTATCTTGATGGCGACCTCCCTGACTATCACGTTCAGGGTTTGCTCTAAATCTTATTCCTCAAACTATGGCTCTCATCTAAGTTCTCATCCTTACGCTCTTGAACTTTTGGAACCCAAATTCTATAGGAATACCTCATTATTCCCTTATCATCTTTCTCGATATTAATCTTTTATCTAATTGTTGGCTCCCTGCCTTCATTCATAACTTTTTCTGGCACAATATGATCTTTTCCCATAATTCGGGCTGTATTGCAATCTCAAACAGCTTTTCGGTACCGGCTCCGGTTACCTTCACTTCTATTTCCATTTTCTCAAAATCTCTTATAAACTCTCCAAAAGACATTATCATCTTGAGTCTCTCCTTTTTACTAAGGGCATCAGCCACCATATTGGCTTTCCCCGAATGATAAAGAATCTCCCAATCATTATTCTTGATTAGCTCTAACTGCCTCCTCTGGCATATGTTGAGCTCTTTCTACGTGAAAATGTACTAGAGCACTTATGTCTTAGGTAATTCTTGCACTTCTCTCCATACAAGTAGTGCCTCCAATCCTTAGGGTAAAACTATTGCCACGAGCCTAAGCTCATGAGCGGGGATATCGAATTTTATATTACCTTAATTGTCTTGACGCAGACGCGATTATCTTGCTGTGCTAAGAAGCACCCTAATTCCTTATGTGAAGCGTCACTTACAAATCACAAAATCTCCTTTTTCCATCCGGCAACGCCAACATAGGGGCCGTCACCAACCTTTGCTTCAGTTCTTAAAAGCTGTTCTCGCATTTCTCTGTCTATTCGAACTTCTCAGTCTTATGAGTAAGCCACGTTAAAGGGGCTACTATCTTTACAAACTTGAACGAACCTCTGGTAGTGACCGGCCAATCCTACCTCTGGTAGTCGACCCAACCAGGGTCATCAATTCATCAGTGGTCCTTTATCCAATCTCGTCAGAATCCTCCATGGGATCCTCCTCAGCAACTATCCCTTCTAGGACAACATCCTCAACCGCTACATCCTCAATATCAACATCATCCGGTCCTGCGTTAGGACGCTCTATTGGATCCACAATCTGATCTCCAATTAGTAATAAAACATCATCGCGTTGATGTTCCTCAACTTCAGGGTTCGGAGTCTCGCTACCATATACGATAACGAACTACGCTTCTATCGCTACATTTATAAGGGTTCCCATAAGGGTTTGAACTGTCAGTACTACGTTAGGTAGTCCGACTATGAACTTGGCAAGAGTTCTTATTATCTTAGTGAACTTATTATCTTAACGTCCCATCATCTCTGAGGTTTATAACGCTTGGCTCTGATACCATTTCTGTAACACCCCCAGATCCGGGGTCGGGGATCCGGGTCGTCACGAGTTCCATTTCCCTTAATAACACCCAATCTTAATAATTACTCAACTACTCTGTACTGTGACCCCACAATAAACACACATACCACACGTTATAGTCTCAGAGATGAACATCCAAAAATAACCACAAGTCATTTTATTCCATAATTATCTGCCAATACACCTTAAAAGGTTTTCTGAATAAATTTACATTTCTTTGCCATTATTACAATTCATAAATATAAATAAATCTGGTCCATCAAAAGTTGAAAGCCTAGCCTATTGGTAGTTCCTACCTCAGCTACGGAGGCATCAATGCTTCTAGAAAACTGTGGAACGTCTCCTAATCGCTTGCGAATCGGGAGCTTGGTTCTGTTCATCTTTTCTATCTGTTGTTGTGTGATGAAAGAAGAAAGCAAGGGTGAGCAGCAAGCCCACCAAAATAATATGTATAATGATTAATAGTATATGAGTCTACTCATAATACTCATGAAAATCTTGGTCAAAAGAAATGAACCAAGTTTGATATCTTAATGCGATGAAGTCGCAAAATATTCAGTATATATACATATATACTTTTCAAAATAATGGAAGTCCTCTTCCATGCATAATATGCACAAAGTCCCATTGTATAACTGTATAAAAAAATATCGTTGCAAGGTGATCTCATATATCTAACCTTGTCTCAACGTTTTTTTGAAAATCTTTGTCATTCATAAGACAATTATTAATTAGATATAAGTTTAAAAGATGAAGTTACCAAATACTTCACTACACTTATATCATTCTCAAATACTACTTGAACTACCACCGTTCAAGTTATAATCAATTTCAAAAGTTCATCCCACTGATGAGACCACAAGATAAGACTTGAATAGATTCAATCTTTGAAATATTATTGAATGAAAAAGTTATGAGATACTTTATTTAGTCCCGATATATATATATCCACATATATATATCCCTTTAAACATTTCCTGGAATCTCTGTTATGCAAAGTATGAACAGAGTTTGAAACATCCAATGAATTTTGGAAAGGAAAAGAATTTTGGCATAAACCCGATATCTCGCTGATCAGGCAAAGATACCAATAAGTAACCTTTTCTACTGTAGATGGATGAATTCCTCACCGGTCATCACCCTGGCCGCATTAGGACCTCGCGCTAGACCGTACCCCGGCCCCTCACGCGTTGATGGACTGCCACCCAGCCACTTACACAATAATAGACCGTACCCCGGCCTGTCGCTTATGCCGACTCAATGAGATGGGCTTACTTCCCGAACGTTGGGCAAGTAATCAATTCATTTACCAAATCTGCAACCTCGTTGCGAATATAAAATACACCACAGAGCCGGATTCCCCAGGTTTTGAGCGAGTATTTAAATCTCCTTAAAAAGGAAGATCTTAAATATAAAAATGAGTTTTGGGATCCGCTCTGACTTTAAAAATCATTTTGAAGACTCGAAAACACTTTAAAGAGTGTTTGGAGTAAAGCTGATTTAATGAAGTAAATCAGTCCCCAGAATATTTAGAAAATGACTGAATATTATTATTTAAATAATATTCCCATAAAGAATAATCTTTATAAAAAAAATTGAAGTAGAAGTATTAAAACTTATACTTGAAATAAACATTAAATAACCAAAGATATACTTATATGAAAGTATTATCTTTATTTGAATAATCGAAAATAAGTTTGATTATTAACACCTTACTCTTTAATAAAATAAAGAATATATTACAGCACATTATCGGAGTCATAGATCCTCAAATGAATATTCAAATAATATTCATAATAATATAAAAGAGTCATAAGTCCTCGAATGAATATTCAAATAATATTCAGATAAATAAATAAAAGGAGTCATAAGCCCTCGAATAATATTCGAAATAATATTCAATAGTAAAATAAAGTTTCAAGTTATCGAATAAACCTTATTCGATTAATAGTTTGGAAAACTATAACCATATATATATAAATATATATATATATATATCCATATCCATATATATAAAATCTACTCGGGATCCTCGACTCCCGGTTTTTGAAAATATTTTCACCTTTGGGTCCCTATACTAAGGGTATATGCAAGATACCGCTATCCTCTAGCATAGGTATTATGCAACTATAAGCATTGAAATCAACAGATAGATAACCAGATTACGAAACAGACATGCATATATACCATATTAGCATACTCCAATATATTGCAAAATTTGCTAATAACAATCATGCAATATCACAAGATAATGCATATACATATATTTACATCACAACAACAGTATAACGGGTAAAAAACTTGCCTGAGCGACTGGGGGTTACGAATGGCTCGGGACGAGTCTGGTAACCTATAAACAACAAGTAAGTTGGAATTAAACCAAAGTCACTTGTAAATCTATACTTTAACTAACTTAGACTCTAACGCTTGTTTTGCGCTCACTGATTCGCTTAAGTCACTCGGGTACCCTCGGCTCCACCATTTTTAATAATTTAACCTTTACGAGTTTTAAAGCGATTCCTTCTCGAGTGACTTACCAACTGCCTAAAACACTTACCATAAATGTTTCATGCATTAATTAACCCTTTTTGGTCTTTAACCTATGTTTCAAAGTAAGGCGAGGGGAAAAGTTTCGTTCGCGAAATGCCGTTACTTGAAACGGTCGTTTCTCCTAAACCGTGCATCGGAATCGAACGAACTACATATCAAAACGAAGCTCGTAACATGAGCTATCTAAACATGGCAGTGGTCATAATCTAGCAGGGGTTCTCGGGTCCTAATGTTATGCACAAAAACAGTCCAAAGAAAATCGGACGTTACGACGGCTATGTTTACGCGATTACCAATGTTTAAACTACTCCAATTAACCACCAACCAACTCATAACCATCAATACAACAAAACTTCACCTAAACCATACCACATCAGTCCATAATCTCCAAGGTTTTCAACTCAAACAACCACAATCAAGACCTATGAACTATAATCAAGCTTCAATTACCAAAACACTTCCAAATCAAACCAAACTACTAATAATCACAATCCATGCTTCTCATTTCACAACACCAACCATTAAACTTACTAACAAATAAAGTAAAGGCTAAGGTTTGAAGTTTATACCTTCCTTGGGAGGTGTTAAGTTGCTAGGAAGCCTTAGGGAGCCTCCTACAAGCTTGATCTTTCCAAAGAAATCAAGAACACAAAGTTAGGCTTTGAAGTTTCTAAAAGTCCGATTTAAAGAACTGTAAAAATGAGGGTCTTACCATGATTATTTGGACGAGACTTGTGAACAAGAGTTGTAGGCCATCTCAATACCTTTCCAATGAGCTATAGAACACAATATTTGAGTGAGAAATGAAGGAGATACAGCAGTTTTAGTGTTCTGATTCTGTTTTGGCCGAGAGCATGAAGAACAATGCCTTGGTTTCTTTTTGATTTTGATGAAAAATGATTTGCTTGGCTTGGTTGCTTGGTTTTTGTGCTTGCTTTAGTCAATTACCTTCTTGCCCTTGAATTTGTGTGGTTACAAAGCCACCACACCTCCTTCCTTCCCATGTCATGCTTATGTCACCTTGCACATGTCATAATGCTCCCACTTGTCCACACCTTGTGGTTTGATGATGTCACAATCCCTGGCTTCTTGTACAAGCTTGTCTCTTGATCACTTATTTGTTTTACGGTTCGCTTATCTTTCGTTCTCGTTTATCGTTTGAGGGATCATACCTGAGATCTTATTACTTAGGTTCCCTTAACCTTTCTCAATATATTATATTCCTTTTATGATCCTCTCCTATAATCCTTTAATTTAAATCCTTTTTATCCTGTTACCTTATACTCAATTCTCTCCGTATCTTGTGAATTTCCGGGAAAAATCAAAGTGTTCGGATTTGGATTCTGACGATCTTTACATACACTTATATCCCATATAAAGTACTAATAAAATCTCAGAATATCCATATCAGAACCCCTACATAGTGTGGCATGAAAAGTTTTCTCATTCAGCAAAAACACTATTCATAAGGGTTTCAAAAATTTCCCAAAAATTGGGGTTATTACAAAACCCTTAAAATTAAACATAACTAGCTCAACCTTTAGCTCAATCTTTAAAGTCAACAATCTCAAACATCAAACCACCTCAAACCTCTAAGCCCAAATTTCTATACAGACAAACTGCTAACTCTTTTCTAAAAATTTTAATCACCACAAGCCAAAAATCTCTTAAGAAAATCTCAACCTTACCTTTTGTCAAACCATCATATAAAACTCATTTTAAGTCTGTTGAGAGAAAACTTAAGAAAGCTAATCCTACTGAAAAAGTTGAAGTTACTGAAAGGGCCATATGGAATTATTTCAAGCAGAATGATTTTCTACCCTTAAACTGGTGTAGTTCAGATGAAGACTATTTTCAACAACTGGCTTAGAAAATAGTTAGAGTCTGGGTTGTTACTTTAAAGGAAGTAAGATTCTACTTTCAAGATGGGTCCTTCACTTTTCTAGGCAACAATTTGATGGACACTCTCTATCCAACATAAATCAAGAGAGTGATAAGTTTGCTGAAGAACAAGAAAACTGCTACAAGAGCATGGAGATCAGTTCTTGCTGAATGGTTGATTGCAAGGGAGGAAATGAGAGCAAGGAGTGAAGCAGAATATGAGGAGAAAAAGAAAAAGTATGATGAGGAGACTGAAAAGTATATCAAAAGATCAGAAGAACTTAAAGCAAAAGGGATGAGCAGAATCTCCAAAGATGGAAGATTTCTAAATGTAAAAGCTGGCTCATTTTCAAGATTCAGGATTGAAATGTTAGATGGTTATCCAAAGCAAGACATACACAAACTGATAAAAGCTCTAACAGGGACTCCAATCATAGAGGAACTTGAAATTCTTGTATATTTAAAAGACCTTATTAGAGCAGAATCAGAAGTTCCAATCTTTGTCTAATACATGTAAATACTCAAACTCAAAATCATCTAATGTACAATTGTTGTAATTGTGTCAATTTTTATATTAGTCTTATTTTTCATTTTAACTTGGGGTTAGTCTTGTTAACATGAATGAATTTATGTTAAGCACTCTTCTCACAAATTGGGGGAGATTGTTGTGTAACACCTGCCTGTACTTTAACAAGACTAAGTCAAATTGATAACCCTAAGTAAGTTGTATTGTAATCTTAGTTTACATTTTGTACTTGTAACATTTAAAGTCTTTAAAAATGTCAAAAGAGCAGACTTGAGTCTTTTTCTTTAAACAATATCAAGCCTAAGAATTATATCTGAAAAAAGATCAAGAAGATCATGCCTCAGAAGAATTATGAAGAAGCTTGGCGTTGAATAAATCTGTTTTGGGAAAAATATTCTAAGTCGGTAACTCGATTGTAAACTCAATTTCTCGGTCTGGCGGTAACTCTAGAAGCTCATCTGAAAAAATGCCAGGAAATTCACATACAACTGGAATATCTTCTATCTTGGGACTTCCCTTCTTTGTATCCAACACATAGGCTATATATATTTTATATCCTTGTCGTAGCAATCGTTTGGTCTGTATTATTGTCAGAAATTTCTTTTGCTGTTTTTCGCCCCTGAACATTACCGTTACATTTTCCGCAGTTCGCAATTTTACCTTCTTGCTCGCGAAATCGATCTGGGCATTATGACCTGCTAACCAATCCATTCCCAAAATAACGTCAAACTCTCCTAACTTAAAAGGAATCAGGTCTATGGAGAAATGATGTCCAGCTATTTCGATATCGCACGTAGAACATACTCTATCTACCGAAACTTGGTCGTCATTCGCTAATTTTATAATTAATGTCTCGCCCAACCATTCAGTTTCATAATATATCTTATCAATAAATTCTTCGGAAATAAAAGATCGTGTAGCTCTAGAATCAATTAGTACTTTTGAATTTACTGAGTTCACCAAAAGCGTACCTGCCAACACACTAGGACTCTGCAGGGCTTTTTTCATTGTCATGTTAAAAGTTCTTGCTCTGGGCTGATTAGGCTGTGGTGGAGGAGGTAAAGCCAATACCTTAGGAAATAGGAATACTAGCTGCCATTGTTGGTCCTCTGCAATCCCTAGTGATATGTCCTTTCTTTCCATACTGGAAACAAGTAACTTTTGTTTTCTTCCCACTGGAAATTCATTAGAATAATGCCCTTTCTGCTTACATTTGAAACACGTCACATTTGCCTTGATACAGATGCCGGTATGCTTCTGACCACATGTCTTGCGGTACGGCACTGGGACTCTGATAATTCCCTGCTGGCTGTGAGCTTGGAAACAATTACCTGCTTTCTGGTTGCCTTGTCCTATCCTCTTGAAATTCATATTTGTCCGGGTTTGAAATCCCGACTTCCTATTGGAACAGTTCTGAAAACTTCCACGTCCTATTTCCTTTTGGGATATTTCACTTTCTCCCTCAATAATCATGGTATTTTGGACCACGGCGGTATAAGTTGTTAATTCAAAAACTACCACTTGGCCGTGAACCCATGATGGTAGTCCATGTTGGAATCTTTGGGCTCATTTTTCTTCAGTATCAACTTGTTCTGGAACAAACCTAGCCAACTCAGTAAACTTGGCTTCGTATTCTGTCATGGACATATTCGCCTGCTCCAACTCCAAGAACTTAATCTGCATCTGATTCTTCACATATCGAGGAAAATGTTTCTCTAAGAATAGCTCTTTAAACCTATCCCAGGTCACAATGTCTTTGCCTTCTAAAGTTTTTCTAGATTCCCACCAATAATTCGCTTCCCCTTTCAAAAAGTAACTAGCAAAATCAGTCTTTTGGTCCTCACCTACTTTCACAAGCGCAAATGCTTTTTCTATTTCCTTCAACCACGTTGTAGCCTTAATAGGATCTGCTGTTTCGTCAAACTACGGAGGCTTAACTGATTGAAACTGCTTGAAGGTAACAACATGTATAGTTGGTGGTAACTGGGGTTCAGGACAGGATGGTTGTTGTAACATCTGTTGCTGCTGTTGCTGCATCTGCAGCTGCATCATTACCATCTGTTGTTGCATCAGATGGAATATTTGGTTCATAGTGTCATTAGTTTGTCCCTTAGAGTTGCTGTTGGAGGTTTCAGTTCTAGTCTTTCTCTTTGGTGCCATTTTCTGATAATAAAATAAGTATTTCCTTTTTAACAGTTTATTAAACAATTGACAATAAATAAAGAAACAATTTATCCTGTATTAACAAAATTTAAATAATGATTTATGGAAGAAAACAATTTGCTTAATATAAAAACAGGAAATTTAAACAATTAACCAAATGATTTTTGTAACTTGTAATGAGAATGATGGTACCCTGTGTTTAAATTTAAACAGAATTTAAAGTATGGAAAACTGTAAAATGATAAGGTAAATGTAAATGCTGTAAAATTATAAAGATTGAAATTTAAATAAAAGAAAATTTGAAAAAGTTCATTTTATATATGACACCAGCCTCAGGTGTAAGTGCTTGGTACAAAAAGTCTCGTTCAACTGTCATGGCTTCTGCTACAAGTCAAGCTAAGTACTACACGCATACATCACTAACCATACTATACTAGGCTGCATCTATCTACGTCAGTCACATATACTACACTTCTAGTCTCATGCTGTCAGATCTCAAAACCCTGGCGGAATACGCCTCAGCTCATGTAACACCCCCAAATCCGGGGTCGGGGATCCGGGTTATCACGAGTTCCATTTCCCTTAATAACACCCAATCTTAATAAATAATCAACTATTCTGTACTGTGACCCCACCATAAACACACACACCACAAGTTATAGTCTCAGAGATGAATATCCAAAAATAATCACAAGTCGTTTTATTCCACAATTATATGCCAATACACCTTAAAAGGGTTTATGAATAAATTTACATTTCTTTGCCATTATTACAATTCATAAATATACATAAATCTGGTTCATCAATAGTTGAAAACCTACCCTATTGGTAGCTCCTACCTCAGCTACGGCGGCATCAACGCTTCCAGAAAACTACAAAACATTTTCTAACCGCTTACGAATTGGAAGCTTGGTCCTGTTCATCTTGTCTAACTGATGTTGTGTGATGAAAGAAGAAAGCAAGGGTGAGCAACAAGTCCACCAAAATAATATGTATAATGATTTACAATATATGAGCATTCTCATAGTACTCATGAAAGTCTTGGTCAAGAAGAAATGAACCAAGTTTGATATCGTACCGCGACCAAGTCGCAAAATATTCAGTATATATGTACATATATACTTTTTACAATCTTTGAAATCCTCTGACATGTATAATATACACAGAGTTCCCGTTTATAACTGTATAAAATATCGTTGCAAGGTAATCTCATATATCTAACCTTGTCTCAACGTTTTTCCAAAAATCTTTGACATGCACAAGATAATTATTTACTAGATATAAGTTTAAAAGATGAAGTTACAAGCTACTCCCATATACTTATATCCGAATACTACTTGAACTACCACCTTTCAAGTTATAATCAGTTTCAAAAGTTCATCACCCAGATGAGACTACAAGATAAGACTTGAATAGATTCAATCCTTGAAATATCATTATAAATAATGAAGTTACGAGATACTTGATTAAGTCCCGATATATATATACACCTATATATATACATTTTATACACTCCTTGAAAACCTCTGTTATGAAAATTATAAACAGAGTTGCAATATCCAATGAATTTTGGAAAGGAGAAAACCTTGGCATAAACCTGATATCTTGCTGATCAGGCAAAGATACCAATACGTAACTTTTTCTACTAGTAGATGGATGAATCCCCCACCGGTCATCACCCTGGTCACATAAGGACCTTGTGCTGGACCGCCACCCGGCCTCTTACGCGTTGATGGACTGCCACCCAGCCACTTACACTTTGATAGACCGTACCCCGGCCTGTCGCTTATGCCGACTCAATTAGATGGACTTACTTCCCGAACGTTGGGCAAGTAATCAAATTATTTTCTCAGAACAGCAACCACGTTGCGAATGTAAAATACACCACAAAGCTGGATCCCCCAGGTTTTGAGCGAGTATTTAAATCCCCTTCGAAAGGAGGATCTTAAATATAAAAGAATGAGTTTTGGGATCCGCCCTAACTTTTAGAAATCATTTTGAAGACTCGAAAACATTTTTAAGAATGTTTGGAGTACTGCTGATTTATTAAAATAAATCAGTCCCGATATATTAGAAATATATGAATATTATTATTTAAATAATATACTCATAAAGATAATCCTTATAAAAAAATAATTGAAGTAGAAGTTTTAAAACTCATACTTGAAATGGATATTAAATAACCAAAGATATACTTATATGAAAGTACTATCTTTATTTGAATAATCGAACATAAGTTTGATTATCGAAACATTATTCTTTAATAAAATAAAGGATATTATTAAATAATAAGCGGAGTCATAATACCTCGAATGAATATTATAAATAATATTCATTAAATAAAATAAACGGAGTCATACATCCTCAAATGAATATTCAAATAATAATCATTAAATAGAATAAACAGAGTCATAAGTCCTCGAATGAATATTCAATTAATATTCATTAAATAAAATAAAGTTATCGAATAAACCTTATTCGATCAATAGTTTTGAAGGGAATTTGATGAATTGCTCAAGGCTCTAAGGGCCTCTCTCAACAATAACCTCTTCATCTACAAAAAGGCCTTGGACAAGATAATAATTCATTAAGGGTGATTTTGGTGACTAAAGACAATTTTCAGGAGAAGAGGATTGTGGTCAATATAAATGAGTCTAGGGTAGATAGGTGTATGCAGGTGTCCCTCAATTATCTTATCTCAAGGAGGGCATCTGAGTTGGGCCAATGTGTGCCTTGGATCCAGTAGTTAGAGCAATGCTGTGTGCCTTGCTCGGGGTTAGTGCGTGACTGATCAGCAGCCTAACCTTGGTTTTGAATTAAAAGTATAATATCCAATTCTAAATCATAACCATTGTTCACTTGATATCATAACCATATTCACCTGATGATCATTATTCTCAGTTTTGTCATTGTGACTTGCTGAGCTAGTTAGCTCATTTGTGCGATGTTGTTTATATTCTTTCCAGTTAAAAATGAACCAGTTGGTAAAGAGGATCCCCAGTCCAGCGCGAGAGCTAGGGGTTCAGGTTGAGAAAGCTGAGCTAGTAGGCTTCTTTTGGAATAATTTAAGTTTGTAAAAGTTTGTAATAATGTTTAATACTCAGTTTGAATTTGAAATAGTTGGGATTTGAACGGTTTGTAATATAATAGTGTGTTTGGCTTGTGTGCATACTTTAACCTGTTGCGGTCCGTGGTAATTGGTAAGTAGGGTCATTGCATATATTATTATTATCTTTATTATTGTTATAAGCAGGTTATAATTAAGGTGTGTGTGGACCCCAAACTTCTGACCCGGGTTTGGAGGGCGCCACATTTGGTCAATGAGTTTTTTGTTCTGAAGGTCAAGCAAAAACAGTCTATATGTAAACGGGCGTTACGACGACTATGTTTACGCGATTTCCCAAAATTACACTACACTAAATCCTCACCAATTCATCAAAAATCACCAACAGATCAATATTTCACTTAAAAAACACTAACTCAGTCCACACTCTCAAGATTATCAACTCATTCAACCATTAACATAGATCCATTAACTATAATCATTACCAATCAATCAAAACTAACTAACAAACATGGATCATGCTTTATCATCAATATTACATCCATAAAACTCATTAAAACTATAATTAAAAGCTAGGTTTTTGAATAATATACCTTCCTTGGTGTGTAAGAGTGGATAATAAGCTTGGTATGATCCTTGTGTAGCCTTACGATTGCTTAAACTATCCAAGAAAACAAGATCAAGAAACTGAGTTCTTGAAAAACACTATTCATCATCACATTGGATGATTTATAAAAAAAATATTGGTAAAGAATCTATGGATACAAATTGTAGGAAGTCTATATCTAATCATCAAGAAGTTTATTTAATTACCTTGCTAATTAAAAAGGAGTGGAGCTTGAGTTTGCATTTTTTTTCTTCCTTGATTTCCTTGATGAAGCCGAGAGCAAATGATTAAGAAGAAGTGAAATGCTTCTTGATTTTTGTGTTTTGATAATATGTGGTGATTAAAGCTTGGTTATTTTAACCTTGGCTTTAATCATGGTCCAAATACTTGGCCACAAATCCACCAAGCTAAATATCTTGCTAATCATGCTTACTTCATCATGCTTATGTCATTACTTAGCCACTTGTCAACTTTCTATGGCTTGATGACATCATCTTGATCTAATCTTCTTGATTAGTACTAAATTGTTTGGTTAATCTCTTTGTTATTCACATAAGCTTGATCCCCAGTCGCTTATTTATTTTACGGTTCGCTTAACTCTCATTCTCGTTATTCGTTTGAGGGATCATATTTGAGATCTTATTACTTGGGTTTTCCTAAACCTTTCTTAATATTTTATATTCCTTTAATGATTCTCTCTTAAAATCCTTAAATTTAAATCCTTTTAGTCATGTTACCTTATACTTAATTCTTTCGATATCTGGTGGATTTTCGGGAAAAATCACAGTGTCCGAATTCGAATTATGACGATCTTTACATACACTCATTTACATTATGGAGTACTAATATGATCTCAGAATATCCATAAAAGATAACTCAACAATACTGGTTTGGATAACTCAACATAGAACAAGGACTTTGAAATAATCTATATTCCACTAGAATCAGTACAGATTATTTATTGGGCATATACACAATGGTTTTGGTAGCTACAGTGAAGAAGACGTCAACAGTGATCCATATGAAGTTCATTAACATGTTCAGGCATCGAAAAAATAAAGTTGGAGTCATTTGAAGTAGTTATCAGAATCAGTGTGAAGACTTTAAGGATTCATAGTGAAGTTGTTTATATCTGATAGAAGACTTGACAATGATTTGAGAAGATATAGTACGAAGGCCTGAGAGCGAAACTAGTCACCTGTGAACCAGACCATTGCACTAGGTGTCAATAATTCATGAAAGGAAACTGAGTATTATCATTAGGAAGATTGTCGAGTGAGGATTCATATCCGGGAATATATATTTTATGGTTTATACGAAAATTCAAGAGAGAAGACTTGAAGACAGGACAACTTTGGGAGTGCAGTGCTCTAGAGAAACTAAGTCAAACTGATCTCTACCTTATAGTAGGAGTCACCCTGATCAGTATATTGAATATCAAAAGCAATATCCTGGAAATAAAGTTCAATATTTAATTACAAAAATTGTTCTTGACATGGTACGAGCCTCAAGAAATAAACATGAGCTAAAACAAGTTCACAAGTGCATGTATAGCCAACTTGGTCGTAAGTAAGCCTTGTTGCTTATTCCTCTAAGGCAAAATGACTCCCCTAGCTATAATAGAGAGTCTTGGTCACAAGTAAGAAATAAGGAAGAAAGAGAAATACTCCCATGTGCAGCTAGGCCTCACTGAATAAATTTTTTAGCCTTTCATGCATGCAAGCTCACAAATTAGAGCCTTACAAGGACTTCATGGTCGCAAGTAAGCCTTGTACTAGAAATTCAAGTCGCAAGTAAGGGTTCCCAGGAGTACAAGTCGCAAGTTAAACTGCCTATAGGGAGATCTAGTCGCGATTTAGAGGTGTTGATCAAGAAACTAAGTAAAATCTCCCATATACTAGCCATCTAGGTCGCAAGTAATGGAAATTGGTTAAGGCAAGTCATCTCTTACTCCCTTAGTCACAAGTTAAGCTCTCCAAGGGACAAATCTTGGTCCTGGTCACCAGTAACACTGGTGAATATTTTTTGAAGTCCTAAAATGCCTCCTAGTCACAAGTAACAAAGAAGTAGGACTTCAGGGGCGCAAGTAATATTCCTTTTTACAGGTTGTCAAATTCAAATGAATGGATGTTATGCAGCCACATAGTCATTCTTCTCTCTCCAGCCTATCAGCCTATATAACTAATAGATGCAGATTGCATTTATATCTCTCCCTTTCTGCAAAAGTATGAAGCTCTTGAAGTTTTATTTCAGCACTTATTGAAATCTTGATTTGACAAGGAGAGGTCATGTCCAATTTGATTCACACCATTTAAAGCCTTATAAAATTGTAACACTCATTATTTAAAGCTTCTTTGATTGTATTTAATACCTTTTGATAAGAGCTTTAGATATTTAGAGTGATAAGAAGAACCCTAGATTTATAGCTTATTGCTTTGGTTCTTTTTATATTTGTAGCTTCGACTCTTTGTATTTGGAGTTGTAAGTGAACCCTCCGGGTATTTATACTTTTGAATAAAAAGAATAGTTACCCAGAATCTCTTTGTTTGTTTATTTCATTTTTAGATTTGATATTCCGCTGCATTAATTAAAGAAAAATGAAAAACATACATTCAACCCCCCTTTGTATGTACCTTTGGACCTAACAATTGGTATCAGAACTTATTGATCGATATATAGATCTGATCTGTTAGATTAGCAAGTTTTGTTGTTGATTTTGGTTGTACGGAGTCTGGGAGTGCTTTGGATGTGTAAATCTGATTTGGGTTGATTTGTGGTCGTAGTATTCTTGATTGTTGTGGATTGGTTGATTGATTGGTATTGGTGGATTTTGACTGTTTGGGTTATTTTATTTTAAGATGTTATATTGCAGATTTTTCGTAGATCTTAAAGTATGAGTACTCGGACGATTAATGGCATCAAGGTTATATTACAGAATTTGATATTCCACTGCATTAATTTGAGAAAAATGAAAAATATACATTCACCCCCCTCTGTATGTACCTTTTGGACCTAACACAATAGCTTTTATGCCAGCATCGGAATGCCTCATTACGAGGCCCTGTACGGAAGAAGGTGTCGATCTCCCTTATACTGGGATGAAGTTGGAGAGAGCAAGATGCTCGAGCCCGAAGTGGTCCAAAGAACCAAGGATATAATGGATTTAATTAGAGGATGGCTGGTAGCAACCCAAAACCAATAGAAAAAGTATGCTGATTTAGCCCGAAAGGAAAAGGAGTATGAAGTAGGGGACCTAGTACTGTTAAAGGTATCCCCTTGGAAGGGATTGATGAGATTTGGAAAGAAAGGAAAGTTAAGCCCAAGATACATTGGACCTTTTGAGATACTAAGTTGTATTGGGAAGTTAGCTTATGAGCTAGCCCTACCCCTGAACCTACAATGAGTTCATAATGTATTCCACGTGTCAATGTTAAGGAATTATCATCGGGACGACAGGCACATAGTGGAATACGAACATGTGGACATGCAATCACACTTGACTTATATGGAGCAATCAGTGAGGATCACAGACCAAAAAAGAGCAGGTGCTTCGAAATAATGTGATCAAGCTAGTCAGAGTACTGTAGGAGAATCAACTTGGGAACTAGAGAGCGGTATGCTAGAAAAGTATCCCCATTTGTTTCCTATCTGTAATAACCTCAAATTTTTGGAATTTTTGTAATCTTTATGAATAGTAAATTTTGCTGAAATTACTGATTGATAGAAATTTCCATGCCACACTATATAGGAATGCTTTTATGGATATTCTGAGATCATATTAGTACTCCATAATGTAAATGAGTGTATGTAAAGATCGTCATATTTCGAACCCTTTGATTTTTTTCGAAAATCCACCAGATACCGAAAGAATTAAGTATAAGGTAACATGATTAAAAGGATTTAAATTCAAGTATTTTAATAGAGGATCATTAAAGGAATATAAAATATTAAGAAAGGTTTAGGGAAGCACAAGTAATAAAATTCTGGATATGATCCCTCAAACGAATAACGAGAACGAGAGTTAAGCGAACTATAAAATAAATAAGCGACCGAGGATCAAGCGTATGGGAATAACAAAGAGATTAACTAAACAATTAAGTACTAATCAAGAATATTATAGCAAGATAATGTTATCAAGCCATAGGAAGTTGACAAGTGGCTAAGTAATGACATAAGCATGATGAAGTAAGCAAGATTAGCAAGATATTTAGCTTGGTGGATTTGTGGCCAAGTATTTGGACCATGATTAAAGCCAAGGTTTAACTAACCAAGCTTTAATCACCACATATTATCAAAACATAAAAATCAAGAAGCATTTCACTTCTTCTTCTTCATTTACACTCGGCTTCATCAAGGAAACCAAGGAAGAAAAATTGCAAACTCAAGCTCCACTCCTTTTTAATTACCAAGGTAATTAAATAATCTTCTTGATGATTAGTTACAGATTTTCTACAAGTTTGAGCCTTATATTCCTTACCAATCTTTTTCTATAAATCATCCAAAGTGATGATGAATAGTGTTTTTCAGGAACTCATTTTCTTAATCTTGTTTTCTTGGATATTTGAAGCAATAGTAATGTTACACAAGGATCAAACCAAGCTTATTTATAATGACTCGTATATTTTTGTATTATTTAAAAGTGTAATTGTTGAGTAATTAAATAAATAAAATATGTGTATTGGTCCTGTCAGCCGTGTGTTATCTTATTATTATTTATGTGTGAATATTGGTGTACAGGCATTATTAATATAATTAATTACTGAGCCGTATTGTTTTTTTTCACTTTTAAAAGTGGTTTTATTGAATATTTATTTTTATAAATATTTGGATTATCACTAAAATTATTATTTATAGTTTTATAATTTAAATAATTATTATTGGGATTTTATAAAATTTAGAAATCAATATTTTAGTAATTATTTAGCCCTACATGATTTTCTGATTATATTTATGTATAAATTCATTATTTAATTCCAGGATGCTTCAAAAATTATGAAACACATATTTTATAAATTTTAAATATTTTGAGAATTTTAAAATTATTTCGGAAATTTTTCTGATTAAATCCACCCGCACGTTTGTTCGTTAAATCTTTAATTGCGGGTATGTTGCGCGATCCAAAATGTTTTAAACATTTTGAAATTTATGTTTTATTAGTTTCAGGATATTTATAAAATTTTAAGATTATTTTGGTATTGATTTGATTATTATTTATTCGCTAAGTTGTAAAATGCGAGGCAGAAATTGGGACGTTCGTGATGGAAGTACACGTGTTAAAACCTCAGAATTGGGATTGACACGTGTTGATTTTTTTAGCATTTCATTCTGTTGTGTGGCCTTGTATCAGAAAAACAAAGAAATAAAAAATCAATATCTTCCTCTCTCGGTCTCAATCTCTCTCTCTCTCTCTCTCTCTCTCTCTCTCTCTCTCTCGCTCCCTCCCTCCCTTTCTCCTTAAACTCTCCCATACTATTCTCTCTCTCTCTCTCTCTCTCTCTGTTTTCTTCCTCCCATGTATCTCGGTTATCGCCGCTGCTTTATTTTTCTGGTGAGCTGCCGCCGGACTTCGGTTTGGCTTGGTTGTTTGTTTGTGTGTGTATATATTTATGCTGTGTGTATCTGTGTGAAGTGTTGTGTGTGTGTAACTGTGTGCGTGTGTGTGCGCCGTGGGTGTGTGGTGGTGGCGCGTTCACGCGTGTGTGCCGTGTGGTTTTTGTTTCCCTGCTCCTGTTCTGCTTTTGCTTCGGCTAGCTGTGTTGTTTTGATTAATTCGAACCTTAATTCTTTTGTTTGATTCGAAGTATTATGTGATTTTTGTGAAAAGAAATTCGAATAAACCTCCTTGAATTCGAATTTCTAAGTTTCGATTGTTGTGGAAATAATCGGTAGAATTTATTTGGAAACCCAGATATTTTCGGCCATAAAATTTTTTGCTGCCGTCGACGATGAGCCTCGGCGAGTCGACGGTGGATTGTGATGAATTATTCTGAGTCCTAAATTATTTTCAAAACGAAAAATGGTTAATTAGTAATTATTGTGACTTGTTGATTGATTGGTTGTTGTGACGTCGATTATGTTTCGACGGGTAGGACGATAAACAGAGGAGATGCTGCCCGATTTTTGGGAAATTAAATTCGAAATACGGGTACATATCCTGCGATTATTGGGATTATTAGTCAAACGTATATATCTATATAATTATAAATATTTTACGCAATGTACTGGCGTGTTGTGAAAAAATATTTCGTAAAATATCCGACAACCCTATTTTTCCGAAGCGACGGGAATATGCGTTTTCTGAAAACAAATACCAAACCAAGTTTTGAGTACATGAACCCTGATTGATTATATGTATTACAATAAAACGTATAATTACGAGTCGGGTTATGATATCTTTCGGGTAGAATTGATAGCGAGGATATGTCAAGCATAACTGGTCGTCTAACATAGGATATTTCGACTCTGTAGGTTCTAGTCGGAGGAACCGAGAGATGACGTCAGACTAAAAATAGCCTACTGATCAGTCGACAAGCTCAACGAGTTTCTAATCGAAGGACCTGAGTGTTGAAGTCGGATCCAGGATAGTCTAATAGTTAGACGATAAAGCCTAATGTCCAAGTCGATCCAAAATCAACCAGTAATAGTTGTAAAGCTCTGCAAGGCAAGTACCCCTGACCATACTTTTATGGTTATGTATATATGAATAAACTGTTGTTTTATTTTCAAGAAGGAACAGAAACGTTTTGAGTTACGTATTCCTTGTAGTTATATCTAATTATTTCAAATCGGTTTTGGGGAAAAGTAACTTCGAAAAGGTTTCAATCTCCAACTAAAAATGATTTTGTGAACAAAGATTATGTGTGCTGTTGGATAAACTGTTTTAAACCGATAGGTACAAGTGATTTGAAAACTGGATAAAAATGATCAAATATTGGATACATAGAGGCCATAATGGTCTGTTGTGGTTGCGTAAGCGGCTAACTCGGTTGTGCCCACTACTTAACCGATTAACAGGATCTCAAGGATCTCAAGGATCTCAAGGATCTTTCAAATGGAAAGCGATAATCTATTCATCTCTGGGAATCAATTATATGATTGATAACAATATCAGAATAAGAATCAGGGTTCAGAAGCTGTATGCTAAATAGTAACACAATCAACTCTTCTCAAATCATTTCAAAACATTATAAACCATTTCATTTTCAAAGAAGCAGTTTGCTAAGAAATGTATTCAATATATTTTTATAAAGAGATAGGGAACCCTTGATTAGAAACTTTCATAAATAATAATACGGGTGATCAGCCCGTATCGACCTCCATCTGGTCGTCAAGGTACGTATGGCATAATTTCAGCTTTAAACTGGACTAGCCTCGCTAGCCTCTTATATGACTGAAGTAGTCCCACTAGTCTCTTACATCTCAATCCAATCCATCAGAAATTCATTTGGAAAACCTTTGTTGGAAAAGAAAGGTTTTACTAAGTTCATTTTATCATTACCAAGAATATGAAATCGTTCGGACACTTTCAAATCAAAACTCATTCTTAAGTTCAATTTATGATTCAAGGAAAGTGAATGAATCAAACGTAAACAGAGATCAAATCCAAGGAACTGGATCAAATGACAAACATGGATCAATACCAAGGAACTGGATCAAATGACAAACATGGATCAATACCAAGGAACTGGATCAAATGATGAACATGGATCAATACCAAGGAACTGGATCAAATGATAAGCAAGGTATACAAGTTAGGGAATCAAAAAAGTTTCAAGGATCCTTACAGGATAAGGTATACAAAGGAAGGATATAGGTTTATCAAAACAATACGCAAGGGAGTTCATAAAGGTTCTTACAAGGTTCACGAGAATTCAAGGTATCCAAAGGAAGTAATAGGTAATCAGGATATGAACCAACAGGGTAACTGTAAGGGTTTAAACAATATACATATCAAGTCGTTACAAGAACAATAATAGGGTTTCTCAAGAATCAATAACAGGTTTACAAGGAATAATAATAGGGTTTCTCAAGAATCAATAACAGGTTCACAAGGAACAATAACAGGGTTTATCAAGAATTAATAACAGGTTCACAAGGAAAAATAACAGGGTTTCTCAAGAATCAATAACAGGTATATCACAATTGTAATAAAAAGCCTCTAGTTAATCATGGCATCAATAATTTCCTCTCCATATACAATTCACAAGAGAAGGAAGAGTTACTTGCCTGGATTCGCTTTCTTGTTTTACGGGGTTTGAGCTACTGCCACCTAGAATACCTTTCCCTTTTCTAGCCTGAATGCCTTCACGATCCGAATCTACAATCCCAAATCAAACCCTAATTAGATTCCCACTCGACATTTCCAGAACGTTTAACAATTACCCCTTATTGCAGTACCCT
The DNA here is from genome assembly GCF_009905375.1 of Apium graveolens. NCBI lineage: Eukaryota > Viridiplantae > Streptophyta > Magnoliopsida > Apiales > Apiaceae > Apium > Apium graveolens. The sequence goes on along the minus strand of NC_133651.1, from coordinate 228,947,377 downwards.
AAGAGTATATATATACTCGATCATATTCACATAGCACACTTATACAATATACTTGTATACTTTAAACTAAATAGTCATCGAATCACATATTGTGACGCAACCATAACACATAGCATACAACCTTATATCTAGACTCTATACTTGAGTTATAATAACGATTATACAATCCTATATCAAAGCGACTCAATCCTTCCTTTTATTTCACTTAATTCAAACGAAAATCACCAAATAAACCAATTAATTCCAAGAAATCTTTCATGCATTCAATTGGTGAAATCCTAGGATCAAAATAACTTATTTTACACCCTTAAACATTCGACCCTTACAACCAAGTACACTCAAATACAATCAAACATAATCAAACATAATTAAACCTCATTTAATAACATGCATGTACAAGAATCACTTACAGTATCAAGTCTCATCCTTTTTAATCCAAAAACTGAATCAAAATTATTCAAAAATCAAAAATCAAAACCCTCTTTTAACTACATAAATTCAAACCTGAAATCAACACAAACACCATCCAAAATTGACATGCAACTATGTACTCATTTCAATTATCACTAGTAGCTAAAGCAATTAGCATATATGCCCACAAAATCAACTTAATCCCTTTCCAATCATAAGACCCATTCAGGTTTTTCAAAAAAACACACATGCATAAATCAATTTTGACATGCAAAGCTTTAAATCACAACATCAACTCACTTTAACCCTTAACTTAACCATTCAACTCATTTTCTTTACAAATCAAACTAAACACACTTGATTATATTCAAACCTTACATGCATACCATGAAACCATCTTAAAAACAAAGATTTATATTCAATATCAAGTTTAACACTAAAACAAATAAGCAATTCATCATTCAAAATCAAAAACCCCCATTTTAACAACAAAATTTGAACTAACATCAAACAAAACGAAAGAAAATACAACATATCACCCACTAACCTTCTCCTATGATCATACACTAAAAAAATGAGATTTTCTTAGGTATAATCAAAAGAAGTTAATTTCGAACTAGCTTAAACATTTACATGCAAAAGGTAAATGGATAGAGAATGAGAAATAAGGAGGATTGATGGTGAAAACTTTGATTTCCAACTAGAATTAAGCTTTGCATGTAAGAGAGGGAAGAGGAGAGAGTATGAGAGAGAGAGCCGAGAAGGAGAGAGTTCGGGAGTGAGAGAAGAGAGAAAAGGGAGAAAATAGAGAAGTGGGGAGGAAGAGAAAGAAAAAGGGAAGGGTGTGCTCTCTTTTATAGCCACCAAGGAGGGCATTTTGGTAATTTGAAATTTAAATTTCCAATTTCCTTTTATGCTTAAATCAAAAATGAATTTGATTGATAGATAATTTATTCAAAAAAGATGAAAATACCAAGAATATCATTTTTAGAATATATATCTTGAAATTAGCTTTCCAACCATACTTTTAAAATAATTTTTGAGCGTACGGTTTATTTTCTATGAATTTTATAAGATTGCGTTCAAAATAGAATTATAACTCAATAAAATCATTTTAAAATACACCGATCACCAAATAAATCCATCCATCATTTTTATAAAGTATTTAAGACTATCTTGCAGATGATAAAATAAATTTCACGTCCTGACCATACTCGGTTAATTTTATAAAAATGAATAAAGGTTCAATACACCTTAATTAAATCAAATCAATTCCATTAAAATCATTTAAAATCATTCAGATCATGTAATCATGCATACAGACAAGCCAACAAATATGTTAGATATATTTGATAATGTTATGGCTAATATGTTTTATGTTTAGCTTTCAGATCTTACTTGAACAGGATAAATCAGTACTTAACTGTTGATCAGTACTTATACTGGAAGTCAGGACTTAATGATATCAGTACATATGTTATCAGGAGATAATCGTCAGAAGATAAATATCAGAACTTAAGTGCTGAAGGACAATCAGATAAGGACAGTAGCTGATTAAAGGAAAGAAGATCGAGATAAACATAAGAAGAGATATGCATGAAGAAGGAATTCCGTGAAGAATGGAATACTTGGAAGAAAAGATATCTGATTGATATATTTTAGGAAGCAGAATTATATTCCATATCAATTAGCGATTATCTTGTAACTGTGTAGTATATAAACACAGATATAGGGTTTACACTATAAGTGTTATCATTATTAGAGAAGATTATTCATTGTAACCCTAGCAGCTCTCGTGATATTTGTTCATCACTGAGAGGTAACAGTTCCATACTGTAACAGAGTTTATTGTTTCAATAAAGTTTGTTTTCTGTTACTTAAGTTCTTAAAGTTCGATTTGAGTGTACTATACACTGTATTCACCCCCTCTACAGTGTGTGTGTGACCTAACAATTGGTATCAGAGCCTATCTATTAACATACATACAGTTAAAGATCCAAACACAATCATATCGGACACAGAAACTCCAACTAAGCCTACCAAAACTGAGGAAGCACCAAAGACACAAATTCAGAGTCGGTATGAGACCATCAGAGTCCCCATACTGAGACCATCTGAATATCCCATATGGAAGGTAAGGATGACCATGTTCCTGGAAGCAACAGATCCAGAATACCTTGATAGAATCAAGGAAGGTCCTCACAAACCAACCAAACTCGCTGTTGCAGTTGCAGCTGAAGCAGCAAAGACCGTACCAAAGGAGAAGAGTGATTATACTGCTGAAGACATAACATCAATTGCTAAGGATGCTAAGGTACGACACTTACTGCATAGTGCCATTGATAATATAATGTCAAACAGGGTAATCAACTGCAAGACTGCTAAGGAGATATGGGATGCTCTGGAAACAAGGTGTCAGGGAACTGACATAATTAAGAAGAACAGGAAGACAATACTCACTCAAGAGTATGAACACTTTGACTCAAAGACTAATGAGTCATTGAATGATTTATATGATAGATTTGTCAAACTTTAGAAAGATTTGTCATTGGTTGATAAAGAGTATGATCTTGAAGATTCAAACCTTAAGTTCCTGTTAGCTCTTCCTGAATGCTGGGATTTGAAGGCAACGACAATAAGAGACAACTACAATCTTGATGAAACAACTCTTGACGAAATCTATGGAATGCTCAAGACTCATGAGCTGGAGATGGAACAAAGAAGCAAGAGGAAAGGAGGAAAGTCAAGGACAGTTGCTCTTAAGGCTGAAGAAGAATTCCCCAAAGCAGCTTCCTTAAAGAAAGACAAGGGTAAAGCTCTTTTCATAAAGTCTGATACTGAGTCATCAAGTTCTGAGAGTGATGATGACTCAGATTCTGAAAGCTTGCCTGAGACTGATGCTGATGAGGAGATGATGAAGCTGTGTGCTCTTATGGTGAAAGGAATCACAAAGATTGCATACAGGAAGTTCAGGAAGGGAAAGAAGTTTTCCAGGAAAGGCATAAGTTCTAATAAGAAGAATTTCAGAAGATCTGAAGGCAGAGGAGGAAAGTCTGACAGAGGAGATTACACCAATGTTAAATGCTATAACTGTGGTGAGAAAGGCCACATATCTCCTGACTGCAAGAAGGTAAAGGGTGACAAAGGCAAGGCTCTTGTCACAAAGCAGAAAAGCTGGACAGACACCTCAGACTCTGAAAGTGAGGAAAACTATGTATTGATGGCAAATGCTGATAAAGAAAGTGCTGAGAGCAGTTCTGAAGCTGCTGAAACAAAGGTACCTCAGACTACTTATGCTTTTCATACTGATGATATTAATGAGTTGAGAAGATATCTTAAAACCATGTTTGTTAGCTATAGAGATCAAACTTTAACATGTGAAAGATTAACTTCTGAAAATCTTGCATTTAAGAAAAGAAATGATTTCTTAGAAAAAGAGTTAGTCATGTTCCATCAAACTCAGAAGGATAGAGATGATGCTTTTTATGTTAGGAATGAAGTGCTAAAATTAAATGAATCTCTAAAAACTGAGTTAGAAAAGGAAAGAGAGATTATCAGGACTTGGACTAACTCTGGCAAAACAACTCAAAATTTGCTAAGTAGTGGAAACTGGAAAGAGGGCTTAGGTTATGGAGAAGATAAGAAAGATAAAGGAACTGAAGAAATTAAGTCTGTTGATAAACAAAAGCCAAAGTTAAAACCTGTTAAGTTTGTAACTGTAAAGTCTGAAAATGAAAAATCAGAAGTTACAAAGAAATTAACTTCTGATAAACTAAAACAGGAAAAGACAGCTGAAGTGAACATAGGCTTAATGACAAAGAAGCAGCTTAAGCATAAGCTGAAAGATGTCAAGAATGCAAAAAAGGTAAAATCACCTAGGAAAAATATGAATGGAAAGGAAGGTGTGAATAAAAGCAATGATTATAAACCTGTTCCTGATGCTCCTAGGAAAACATGTCATAACTGTGGAAGTTCTAACCATCTGGCTTCTTTTTACAGGAAGAATAAGAATATTAACTCCTTACCTTCAAAATCGGGAGTTAAGAGTCAGTCTGTTAGATACAAACCACAAAATCCTTGTTTTCATTGTGGTAGTTTATGGCATTCCATTTATACTTGTAAGGAATATCATAGTTTGTACTATGATTATTATCAAATAAAACCTTCTTTGAAGAAAGTTTCCATTGTTCCTTCTAGTGTAAATTCTGATTCAAAGTCTGATAGTGTAAGTTCTGATAAGAAAAATGTTAACATAAACTCTGATGCTAAATCCGCTGCAAATGTTAACAAACTTAATAAGGCCAAAGGATCCAAGCAAGTCTGGGTCCTTAAAACTAATAATTAGTGGTCTTTGTGATTGCAGGGCAACAGGAAAAATATTCTAGTTCTGGACAGTGGATGTTCAGGACATATGACTGGAAACAAGGCCCTGCTATCAGACTTTGTGGAGAAAGTTGGCCCAAGTGTTTCTTATGGAGATGGCAACATTGGAAAAACATTGGGATATGGCAATATCAATCTTGGAAATGTCATAATTAAACAAGTAGCTCTGGTCTCAGGACTTAAACACAACCTACTGAGTATAAGTCAAATCTGTGACAGAGGTTATCATGTTGATTTCTTTGAAGAACACTGTGAAATTGTGAGTAAATCTAACGGCAAAGTTGTTCTGAAAGGATACAGGCATGGTAACATTTATGAAGCTAAGCTTTCAACAAGTACTGATGGTTCTGCAATCTGTCTAATGAGTAGAGCATCAATTGAAGAAAGCTGGAATTGGCATAAGAAACTCTCTCATTTAAATTTCAACAATATAAATGAACTGGTCAAGAAAGATCTTGTGAGAGGATTGCCAAACACGGTATTTGCTCCTGATGGTCTTTGTGATTCATGTCAGAAAGCCAAACAAAGAAAATCTTCATTCAAGAACAAGACTGAATCATCAATTCTTGAGCCTTATCATCTAATACATGTTGATCTATTTGGTCCAGTAAATGTCATGTCCATTGTAAAGAAGAAGTATGCGTTGGTCATAGTGGATGAGTTCACCAGATACACATGGGTGTATTTCTTGCATACAAAAAGTGAAACTGCATCAACCTTGATTGATCATATCAAACATCTGGATAAAATGGTCAAAGATTCTGTGAAAGTTTTAAGGAGTGATAATGGCACTGAGTTCAAGAATTTGATAATGGAAGAGTTCTGCAAAAGCCATGGAATAAAGCAGGAATTTTCTGCTCCTGGAACTCCACAACAAAATGGAGTTGTTGAAAGGAAGAATAGAACTCTCATTGAAGCTGCACGTACAATGCTTGAAGAAGCAAAGCTTCCAACCTATTTCTGGGCTGAAGCTGTGCAGACTACTTGTTTTACTCAAAATGCCACACTCATTAACAAGCATGGAAAAACACCATATGAGATGGTGAAGAAAAAGAAGCCAAATCTGAAATATTTTCATGTATTTGGATGCAAGTGTTTTGTTCTCAAGACTCATCCTGAACATCTATCAAAGTTAGATCTAAAAGCTGATGAAGGAATCTTTGTTGGATATCCACTTTCCACAAAAGCCTTCAGAGTCTATAATTTGAGAACAAAAGTGGTCATGGAATCTATCAATATCTCTTTTGATGACAAAAAAATTACTGGTCTTGAAGATTTCATTGACCATGATCAGCTGAGATTTGAAAATGAAGACTCAAATTCTGATACAGAAAATCCTGACAGTCTAAGTCCTGATACTGTAAACTCTGATGGATTAAACTCTGATGTTATTGAAACTGTGGAGACTACGTCAAAGGAAGATGCACCTATGCAGGGGGAGCATACTCAAGATCCTACCACATCTCAAGAAACATCAGAACATACATCTGACTCTTCAAATTTTCATTCGTCAAGTTCTGATAAGCCAAGTTCTGATATTGCTGAAAATCTAAATACTGGAGAATCCAACTCAGAGAGCATAGTTTCGGGGGGAGCATCAGAAAATGAAAATGAAGATAGCATGGATCATGGGGGAGCATCCAATTCTAGAGAAAACCTTCTATCTGCAAGGAAGTGGACAAAATCACATACACCTGATTTGATAATTGGAAATCCTGATGCAGGTGTCAGAACTAGAACAGGTACTTCAAATGAATGTCTTTACAATTCTTTTCTCTCTCAGACTGAGCCAAAGAAAGTGGAAGAAGCTCTTCAAGATGTTGATTGGGTGCAAGCAATGCAGGAAGAGTTGAATGAATTTGAAAGAAACAAAGTCTGAACCCTAGTGCCAAGACCAAAGAATAGATCTGTTGTTGGTACAAAGTGGGTATTCAGAAACAAAACTGACAGTGATGGCATAATTACAAGGAATAAGGCAAGGCTGGTTGCAAAAGGATATTCTCAACAGGAGGGAATTGATTATGATGAAATATTTGCACCAGTTGCTAGGTTAGAAGCCATAAGGATATTCTTGGCTTATGCTGCTCACAAAAAGTTTACTATCTTTTAAATGGATGTGAAAAGTGCTTTTCTCAATGGAGAATTGGAGGAGGAGGTATATGTTGAACAACCTCCAGGTTTTGTAGATACCAAACATCCAGATTACGTCTACAGGCTTGATAAAGCACTTTATGGACTTAAGCAAGCTCCTAGAGCATGGTATGAGACTTTAGCTCAGTTTCTTCTGGAAAGTGGATTCAACCGAGGGACAATAGATAAAACACCGTTCTACCTCAACCATGGAAAGGACTTACTTCTGGTCCAGATTTATGTTGATGATATCATTTTTGGATCTACAAATGACAAACTTTGCAAAAAGTTTGCCAAACTAATGCAGTCAAGATATCAGATGAGTATGATGGGGGAACTTAGCTATTTTCTGGGCCTTCAAGTCAAGCAGAATGAGGAAGGCACTTTTATTTGTCAAACCAAGTACACCAGAAACTTGCTGAAGAAATTTGGAATGCAAGATTATTCAAGTGCATCCACTTCAATGACCACTGCGACAAAACTGGATAAGGATACCGGTAAATCAGTAGATATTACTGACTACAGAGGTATGATTGGCTCTCTAATCTATCTAACTGCTAGTAGACCTGATATCATGTATGCTACATGTCTTTGTGCAAGATTTCAAGCAGATCCAAGAGAACCTCACTTAACAGCTGTAAAAAGAATCTTTAAGTATCTTAAAGGAATAGCTGCTCTGGGATTATGGTATCCTAGAGAATCAGATTTTAAACTAATAGGTTACTCAGATGCAGATTTTGCAGGTTACAAAATTGACAGGAAAAGCACAAGTGGAAGCTGCCAATTTCTTGGAGGCAGATTGGTTTCTTCGTACAGCAAGAAACAAAAGTCAATTTCCACATCAACTGCAGAAGTAGAGTATATTGCTGCAGGAAGCTGTTGTGCACAGATTCTTTGGATGAAGAATCAGTTACTGGATTATGGGTTAACATATTTCAAAATCCCTATTTACTGTGATAATCAAAGTGCTATTGCTATGACAGGTAATCCAGTTCAACACTCAATGACAAAGCACATCAGCATCAGGTACCACTTCATCAGGGAACATGTGGATGAAGGTACAGTGGAATTGCATTTTGTTCCCACAGATCAACAACTAGCAGATATCTTCACAAAACCACTGTGTGAAGCTACTTTTACAAGATTGGTAAATGAACTTGGAATGGTTTCAGGTTCTTTCTCTAAATCTGCTTAGTCTTGTTCTGTCTTATCAGACTTCATGCTCAGTATTTACAGAATTAATCTCATTGTATATTCTGTGCTTAATTGATAAATGTCTTTAAGTACTGACTGTTGTCTGATATATGTTTCTAAACTCTGATAAGTGATATGTCTGTTCAAGTACCTATTCAATCCTATGAGGATAACTGTGCTAGATACTGACCTAGTAGTCTTCAATAAACAAATGATTCCATGTAAGAAGTAATTATTTCAGTGGAAACCCTATGACACTAGCAAATTCTGATAATTGAGCTTAGTTAAGTTTACTTTGTATATCTTATTACTAAGTCACAAATTAGAATAATGCTACTCATCTGTTAAGTTCTGATACTAGTAAACCTGCTGAATGTACTAAGTGCTGATAAACCTAACTTATCAAAAGAAAAAGCAAAAAGATCAAAGAATAAAATCAGGTACTCCTTTGAGATCTAGAGTAAAAATGTGGAAGGGACGACCCAAGTGCATTGCTGGTATTAAGTAGATATGCATTATAAAAGCAAAATATTTTCTTGGTGACTTTTCACACTCTATGATTACTGGAGAAATACTCTGATAATAGCATAAATTCTGATAAACAGTCGTGACTCACTTACACTGAGAAGCCACTGTAAAATAGAATTTCAAAAGATGCATAAAATTAGCACAAAACAGTTGAGGTGGACTCAAGCATGAACTCATTCATCAGTAGGTTTCAGGACAATGACAGCTCTTTAGCAAAATTTTAGTTATGCCTTATTTCTAAGATGTACTGAAATGAATCAGACTTTACTCTTTGTCTGTTATTTAGCTTAATGCACACACTAATCACTCCATCTGAATGATGAAAATTTCTGTGGTGGTCTATGTTATTTTAGATAAACAGTCATTGTGTCATTATTGCACAAATTCTGAGGACAAGTTCTAGTTACACGTTCTGATGATTAAGTTCTGAAGTCTATAACTCAGAACTTGTATGAGGATTTACTAAGATGGGCATTCCTTTTTCGAGTTAAGAAATTATGTTCTGATGACTGTTAAGTTCTGGTATAGGTCTAAGTTCTGATTTCTCAGTCTAATCCTTTACTTGGCTTATCTGTGAATAAAATTTGATAACAGTCTCAGTTCGAACTAGAATATGTTGAAGTGGAAGATTAATAGTCACTATGATTAGGATTAATGGTATTCGTCCTTGAATAGTCCACTGTTTCTTGTTTCTTGTGCGTTTTAAACCATGATTCCTCTTTCCAATGAATGTTATTCTTTTTCAAAGTCTAGGGAGACGAGGTAAAATTAATTCTACCTGTCAGCATTCAATTTCTTTGCGTCTCCTGGCATTCTCTTGCCTATATAAGCAACCACTTCACATCAGCCTTCCCATCACACTTTTATCACAAACTCACTCTCATTTTTCACTTATCATCATAAATGGCTGAATTTGGCTGGTTCTACAATTATGGTGATGAGACTGTTCATGTCTTTTTGAATGGAATTCCAACTCCATACCCAATCACCAACATTCCTCACAATCTCTGGATTCAATTTCCAGAGGTTATCCAATGTGATCTGGTGGCCGTTCGAAGAGAACTTCATCTTCATCGTCTCCGCCAGCAAGAGCGAATCATCCGACTCGCCATTCTGTTTGTCGAGAGTAGGAAGAAGAAGATGACTTAATCTCGTCTTCTTCCTGTTTTTCTTCATCATCAGCTTTGTCAGGCTTCTTAGCTAGGACTAAGGCTGTTGATGTTAGGATTAGAAGCTTAGGGAAAATCTTGTATAAGTATTGATGTAATTTCCTTTTCATAAATGTATTGTCTTGATATATTAATGAAAGTTGTTTTTACTTCAAGATTTTGTCTCTGAGTTATTTTATCTTGTGTTGATAAATCCTGATTGATATTCTGATGACCGTATAAAATTTTGTTTTATATTAAGTTATGATTCATTTTCAGCACTTACTTATCTAATTTATCTTGGTCATTTTCATGTGATGTATTTTCAGAATATCAATGATGCAGTGAAAAATAATTCAATCAGTGCTAACGGTTTAAATTTTGAATTAAAACTGTTTCTCTTGATAAATGGAACGTTTTTTCCTTGAAACTAGGCAACTGGGTAAGTAATGATTCCTGTTTTCTCGAGCCCAGTAACTGTCCGTTATTACTGCATGTCTCACAGGTGTCCAACGGTAACATTTTTGTTCAGAGTATAAGTACAACAGAGAGAAGATTTCTTTAATCTTTTATTTTCTTTATATTTTATCTCTCTCCTTACTTTTACTCTCTTTCTCCTTCTTTCTCACGTTGGTTTTTCATACAGACATTATCTCAAACACCTAACAGGCATACTTGAATCTCAATTTTTTTTTCACATGGCACCAAAGGATTTAATCATTGATGGAGCTAAGTTTGTCCCCAACAACTATGCTGCAGTTCTTGATCACACTGAAGCTCCATCTGAATTGCACTTTGTGCAAGATCTTCTTACACATAGTGAGGTTGGGTATGCATTAACACAGCCTGAATTCTTTTCAAGCCAACAAGTTCTGAGGTTTTGGAGGACTGGACTTTTTGATGATGGTGGTCAACGTGGAACTCCCAGTATTATCTTCCAAGTGGGTGATTCATCATTTGTAGTCACTCCTGGTACAGTACGCAGGGCTTTACATCTTCCAGAAGATTGTACTTTCTCAATTCCAGAGGACATAGCCCTTCGGGAGTTAATGGCTGAATTGGGATATGAAAAGAGTCTGGCGAAACTTGGACAGTTGAAACGGGCTAATATCAGAAGAGAATGGAGTTTCTTCTTTGATTGCATCACAAAAGCTTTTGGAAACAAATGTTCAAATTTTGATGCTATCCCAATTCTGAGTCAGCACATAGGGTATGCTATTATTCATCAAACTCATTTTGATTTTGCAACTGCTTTAATTGGTTTTATTGGGGATAGGATGACAGAGGATCGAGATGTTGGTTATTTTGCTAGATTCTGTCAACTTATTTACACTTACTGTACTGATGAACCTCATTTAGTCAGCACTCAAACCCCACCTTTAAGGTTGCAAAACGATACTTTAATGACCTGGTAAATGCTGATACTAAGAAAAAAGTGGTTAGACCATTACAGATTCCTAAGTCTGTAAAACGGATCCTGGTAAATGCTGATCCTGATACTTATAGATCTGTTTACTCTGATGTCCAACCAACTCCAAACACCCAAAATCCATCAACCTCAGTACCTACCTCTCATTCTACTCAACCTACCCTCAGAACATATCTCAAATCCTATCTCTCCACTTCACAGACTGCTCAAATTTCATCTTCAGCACCTACTGTGAAGCCTTCATCTTCCAAGCCAAAGAGGACAAAGAATGTTCCTCAAACATCTCAAAAGAGAAGGAGGATTGTATTGAGAGATGAATCTGATTCTGAGGAACAGGTTTCTTCTAGAGAACCTGTTGTTGCTGAAGCTGAGAAAGAGGTTTCTCAGAAGGATTCTGAAATTGGGGGTTCTAGGCTTCTCAAGAGGCTTAGACAAATGACAGTTCCTGAAACTCCCAAGAAATCCAAATCAACAAGGAAGTACAAGAAACAGAGGGCACAAAGGCCAGTTTCAGATGATGAAGAGGAAGCAGCTAAGGAAGGGGATCAGGAATCTCTGATCTCACAAGACAAGGAATTTGCTCCAGTCACTTCTTCTCCATCAACTCCATCTCAGGAAGCTGTATCTGACAAGGCTAACTCACCATCTGTGTCTCTTGTTGATCCAGGCACAAGTGCTGATATTGATGTTCAACACTTGGTTGTGTCTGAAGTATTTCTCTTAGAAGCTCCAACAGCAAATAATCCTTCCACAACACCTGTTACTGATGCTGTTCAAACTCCATAGTTATCAACAACACCTTCTCTGCATCAAGATGCTGGTGATCAGACTTTAGGTGAGTATCAGGATATGGCTGTTGATCAGAACTTAGTATCAGATCAGCAATTAGAGGATGCTGAAGCCTCCATTGCTACTCACACTGTTGTCTTATCAGAAGATACTAATTCTTTAAGTTCTGATGCTGCAAATGCTGGAGATACTGGTGAAGCTGCTCCAACTGTAGATGCTGGTAAAGGAGTTTGTTATCGGGGATGCACCATTACCTTGGAGTGAAACTCCTGCAGGTCAGGAGTGGACTAAGGAATGGAACTCAGTTTCATGTGTTCCAACTGCAATACATCTTGCTGAGCACTTGACTAAAGCTGATGAAATGTTAAATTCTGATGATTTAAAAACCCAGCTTAGAGTCACTGCATTGAGTATTAAACATCTACAAGGTCTTCATTCAACTACTCATGCAGAGCTACACAAGATTCAAGAGAACTTTATCAAACAAGAACAAGTTTGGAAAATTGATAAGAAAAAGTTCTTTCAACCTACCATTGACAGAATTGCTTATATTGAGAAAACTCAAGAGAAACAACAAGCTCAGCTTGATGACATTCTGACAAATCAAGCTTCTCAGCAATCGCAACTTACTGAAATCCAATCCTCAGTGGAATTACTTATCTCTCTTTTACTACCTGCTGATGCCAAAAAGGGGGAGAAGGTAATTAAGTCCAAATGCAACACTAACAAGACACTGCAAGGAAAGGATGATAGAAATGATGATCAAGGATACTCTGGAATGGGTAGCGGTCATAGTCAAGGTAGAAGGTTTACATCAAGACAAGCTAGACACATGACAAGTTCTGATACTGGGAAAATAATAAGTTATGCTGCTGGTAAAAGGATAAGTTCTGATGAACTTCTAGATCTTGATGAGGAAATGTCAAGACAGTTATTTCTTCAAGAAAATCCAGGAATGGACTTGGAAAGTTTAAAGGAAGAAGAAGCCAGACTTAAATCAGAGAAAGTCACATCTAAATCTGAAGCTTCTGGTAAAAAGTCACTTCCAAAACTCAAAGGCATTGTGATCAAAGAAAGGACACATACTGAAGCAACGTTGACTAGATCACAACCACAGATAGATCCAAGATCCAAGGGTAAAGAAAAGGTTGGTGAACCTATCAAGGTTTATGTACCTCCTGAGGAAGAAGAAATTACTGATGAAAAAGATGATCTTGCTCTGACTTCAAGAAAAGTTCTTAAAACAACCTCTGACATGGCTCAAGTTGTTCAGAGTCAAGAAATTGTAAGTTCTGATATTCAGAAGAAGCAAGTAACCTCTGACAGAGCTCAAGTTAACTTGATATCAGAAAATAGATCAAAGACACTCCTACCAGGATTCACTAAAGCAAAATAGACTCAATCTTTGAAGACTACTACAAGTGGTTTTGAAGCAAGAGTAGTTACTGGAAAGGAAGCTAGAGATAAAACTGGATTGGGAAGTGCTGATGAAAGAAGAGTACACAACACTACCAATGATCCAACTTGCTTGAGTGAACCAGGTATTGGAGCAACTCCTGAGAGATTGAATCAACTGGAATCTGTACAGATGGTTTACCATACCTACTTGAAAGAATACATCATGTTGTATTTCATGACAGATGGTAGGGTTTATTATATAAGACAAAATGCCATTCCATTGAAGTATTTTGAAGAATTGGAGCATGTACTTTTCTTACTTCAAGTGGATGACAGAATAACAGAGACTGCTGCAAACTACTTAAAAGAACAGATTCAGAGACAGAAAAGGCTTTATTCTGTTAAGTCTGACAGCATATATGTTCCAAAGTACAGAGATCACAATGGTGATATTGTTGATATGAAGCCTAATACTGCACATATCAGAATATATCTTGGTATTAAGGGACTTGAATTCAATCTAGAGTCTGACAAAGCTTATGTCATAAGACTAGATCAGGAGTTGAGAAAAGCAAAGATCAATGATCTCAGAGCTGCAATCTTTCAAACTGGTGAAGATACTGCAGAGCTTAAAGATGTCAAAAGGAGAATGATTGATGAACTCAGATATGCTGAGAAATGTTTGTTGAAGAACTATCTCAGAACAACTCCTAACATCAGAGAGATCAGAAAATGATGAAGCCAAGTCGAAGATCTACAACTGCTTATATTCTGATATTTATACAGACTGAAGTTGTTATCAGAAGTTGAAATTGGTAAAAGCTTTAAGGACTGTAAGTTGTAGTTATCTAGTCTAATTCTCATGCATTTATACTTAATGTTTTTGACATCATCAAATATCTGTTAAACTTGTATATTATGTTAATTTACAAGTTGGGGGAGATTGTTAGATATATTTGATAATGTCATGGCTAATATGTTTTATGTTTAGCTTTTAGATCTTACTTGAACAGGATAAATCAGTACTTAACTGTTGATCAGTACTTATATTGGAAGTCAGGACTTAAGGATATCAGTACATATGTTATCAGGAGATAATCGTCAGAAGATAGATATCATAACTTAAGTGCTGAAGGATAATCAGATAAGGACAGTGCTGATTAAAGGAAAGAAGATCGAGATAAACATAAGAAGAGATATGCATGAAGAAGGAATTCCGTAAAGAATGGAATACTTAGAAGAAAAGATATCTGATTGATATATTTTAGGAAGCAGAATTATATTCCATATCAATTAGCGATTATCTTGTAACTGTGTAGTATATAAACACAGATATAGGGTTTACACTATAAGTGTTATCATTATTAGAGAAGATTATTCATTGTAACCCTAGCAGCTCTCGTGATATTTGTTCATCACTGAGAGGTAACAGTTCCATACCGTAACATAGTTTATTGTTTCAATAAAGTTTGTTTTCTGTTACTTAAGTTCTTAAAGTTCGATTTGAGTGTACTATACACTGTATTCACCCCCTCTACAATGTGTGTGTGACCTAACAAAATATATTCACACATCACAAGTCATACTTGATCACAAAATTTCCTTTTTTATCATTGCTTCCCTTTTTCGCGTAACGGGTCACGTCCTGTCCAACGGCCCGACGCTGAGCGTTTTTAGACATGCTTCACAATCAATCCTTTATACCAACTCACACGTCACTGGAATATAATATTCTTTTAAACTTTTCCACTAAACACAATAACACATAGTTCACACCTAGATACTTTTAATCTCTTTTTAAGACGGGTTCCGTTCTACCTGACGGCCCGATAACACAACTTATCCCCTAAGCTGATTCATCAAACTGGAACGGGTAATTTTACGTTCCCAGTTACTAGTATACAATAAAGACAATTAACCAACAAAATCATTTAACCCTTTATTTAATCACATAATTTATAATTATACCACAAAATTATACTTTATTCACTTAATCACATCGTAAAATTCCCAGTCGCTACAGCTAGTGCTATTAATCTAGATATCTTTTATAAATGGACCCTGATGATAAATACATGGGTATTTTTTTTGGGCAGCATTTTCCTGATATAGGTGCACCGTTTAAACGGTGATATTTTCTATCATACATTCTCGTTATATTTTTGAATAAATCCACTTTTATATTTCAAGAAAATGCCACCCAAGAAAGCTACCCGATCTAAAGTAAATAGTAGTAGTTTTTCCGAGGGTCCAGCTATAAACGAAATTCTAGATTTGTTGCACCAGTAGCAACAACAATAGCCGCAATTAATCCAATAGATTCAGCAGTAGAAACTACTATTGAAGCAGCAACATCAAGGGGTGAACCATACCGTTAATTTTAAATCCTCCTAGAAATTAATCGCCAAGGAAAAAAGGAAAATAAACGAAAATTTGGTGTCATAGAAAAAAAATAAAAGCACGAGAGATCTAGTCAGAAGTTTCAGAAAAAGTTTGGGAGGAATAAGGATAAGGGATTTAGAAGACAAGATCTTTCTCAGAACAAGTTTAGTAACACTTCAGTCAGTTCTAACCAAGTCAAGACGATCCGATCACCAATAACGGTGTGTAAACAATGTGGTAAAAGGTATGGTGAAGTGTGTAAATCGAATGTTGAATGTTTCAAGTGCAGACGGAAAGGACACGATGCGAGGTAGTGTAGAGTGGAAAATCCAAGAACCACCTGTTATAATTATGGCAAGGTAGGACATCTTACCAAGAACTATAGGAGTGTTTCCCAAGATAGTATGAGAGGTAGTGCATCCAAAGGCCCAACATCTAGTACATCCAAGGTTAGGACCTTTAAGATAATAAAAAGGTCAACTGCTCAAGATTCTAATGTGTTAGCAGGTACACTCTTTCTTAGTTTCATACCTTTTAAAGTATTGTTTGATTTTGGAGTATCCAAATTATTTATATCAAAGGATTGTGTGGGTATAATGGATCTAATGTCAGAATATTTAAATAAACTCTTAATTACAAGTGGCTAACCAAGATGATGTACTAGTAGATCAGTTCTATCCCAGTTACCTATAGAAGTCATATGACATTCTTTTATGAACGGTTTAATACCTTTTGAGTTCGGAAAATTGATATAATCTTAGGAATAGATTGTTTTTTCCCTCATAAGGCAAAGACTGATTTCCAGAAGAATCAAATTGTAATGTTTACGGAAGCCAAGATTAAGGTAAGTTTCCAAGGGAAGAATCAAGATAAGAAGTTCTTTCAATCATGCAAGCAAAGGAGTTATTAAGACAAGAATATATGGCATATCTAGCATATATAGTGGATATTAAGAAGAAAGCACCTAAGTTGGAAGAAGTTCCGGTGGTAAATGAATTTCCAGAAGTCCTTTCATATGAATTACTCGGACTACCCCTAGACCGTGAGATGGAAGTTTCCATTGATTTAGTACCCAGAGCCGAACTAGAGTCAAGAGCTCCATACTATATGGCTCCAGTGGGAAAGAAGTAATTAGCTAAGTAACTTCAGGAATTATTGGTCAAAGGAGTGTTCAAACCAGGTGTGTCTTCGTGAGGTGCACCAGTTTTGTTTATAGAGAAAGAGAATGGAAATTTGAGATTATGTACCAATTATCGGAGGTTTACTCAGTTGATAATTAGGGATAAGTAACCCCTACCTAGAATTGACTAGTTATGTAACCCATTTAAAGGAGCGTATTGTTTTTCGAATATTGATTTAAGATCGGGCCATCACTAGTTGAAGATAAAGCCTGAAGACATACTAAAGACTGCATTCAGAACCATATATGGACATTACAAGTCTTTGGTGATGTCATTGGATTAAAAAAACGCACCAGTCGCCTTATAGGTTTAATGAACAGAGTGTGTAAGGAGTACTTGGATAAGCTGTAATTGTATTTATTGATAACATCCTCATCCAACTCAAGGACTAAGGAAGACAAGGATGAACACCTGGAGATTTCCCTACAAAGGTTGGAAAAGAAGCAACTATATGCTAATTTTTCAAAGTATGAATTCTGGTTGGAATTGATTAAGGATTACGAATGTTCTATTATTTACCACCCAAGCAAGGTCAATATAGTGACAGATGCCTTGAGTAGAAAAGAAAGATTAAATATCATTAGGATTGCTGAGGAGTTAGCAAAGGAATTGGAAGAGTTGGGAATTGAAGTCTAAATACCAGGAGGTGATAAGGAGCAATTATATGAGATTATTTTTCAGCTAAAGTTAATGGAAAAGATTAATAAGTGTTAGGAAAAGGTAATGGATCAAGGGAGTAGATAGTTTGGCTAAAGAAGAAATTTTTACCCAAAAGGATAACAAAGTTGTGTCTAGATTTTATCCAAGGATATGGATTCCTAATATGATCGAGCTGAAGAATGAGATTTTTGCGAGAAGCACATCATTCTAGGTTTCCTATTCACCCAGGAAGTATTAAGATGTATAAGGATTTGAAGCAGAACTATTGGTGTCCAAGAATGAAAAAAAAGGAATAGCTGATTGGGTTAGTAAATGTCGCACTTGCCAAACAGTAAAGGCAGAACATCAAAGGCCAAGTGGATTGTTTCGACCCTTAGAGATTTCATAGTGGAAATGGAAAGATATCACGATGGATCTTTTAGTGGAATCACCAATGACGAAATCAGATTATAATTCTAATTGGGTAATTATTGATAGGTTGACTAAGTCTGTATATTTCCTATCGATTAATGAAAGATACCCTTTGGATAAGCTAGTGAATTTGTAATTGGATGAATTTGTGACCAAACATTAGTTCCTGTTTCGATTGTGTCGGAGCGAGACCCAAGGTTTAACACAAGGTTTTGGGTGAAATTCCAGGAATGATTGGGAACCAAGTGGAGATGAATACCGTCCATCATCCTCAGAACGATGGTCAAAGTGGAAGCACAATTTAGAAGATAGCACATATATTGAGAATATGTGCTCTTGATTTTGAAGAAAACTGGGATGATCATAATTGAGTTTTCTTATAATAATAGTTATCATGCCAGTATAGCAATGCCACCCTACAAGGCCCTGTATGGACGTAAGTGTAGATCCCCACTTTATTGAGATAAAGTGGAAGAACAAGTGCTAGGTCCTGTGTGGGTTCAGCAAACCAAAGACGCAGTGGGGTTGATTCAGAAAAGATTAGAAGCAGCTCATGATAAACAGAGAAAGAATGCGGACTTACATCGAAGGGACATGGATATAGAAATAGGATCACTGGTATCGTAAAAATTTTCATCTTTGAAGGGATTGGTTAGGTTTGGAAAGAAGGGCAAGCCGAGTCCTAGATATATCGGACCGTTCGAGGTATTGAGAAATATAGGTAAAGTTTCCTATGAGTTAGCATTACCGCCGTAGTTACCACATATTTGTTAGTCGCTAAACACACGCTAATAATTCATGCAAGTACACGCGTTCGCAAGTAGTATAAGATATAAATCAGATTTGTTCCCACAAAGACTGGCTTTGGTTAATTAATTAATTTATGCACTTAAGCAATAATGTATGGTTATTATTTAATGCTAAGACGATAACAATTTGAGGTTGTTTATAACTAAGAATTAAACTAATGATTATAACTAAGAGAATAAAAAGGGTTGTATATTATATGAGACAAACATGGGATTCTAACTTCATTAAATACTTCATTCAATAGCCTTATTATTCTCAACCTTAGCATGCTATGGTGATGACACTAATCAGATAACACAGAACTACTAAACGCCAACTTTCGTTGCACGAATAATATACTACCAGACATCCACAAAAGAGATAGAAGCTGAATAGACACCAATTATACTGAGACCATATATGTCTATAGAATTTGACAATATAACGGTTTAAGCAGAAGTTATCTATCTTGATTACATAGGGCAAGTAAGATGATTAAAATGACCCACGAATCATGCATGACAATAACATATGAACCTATGCTAGCATGGCAAGTTCTAAATCCTTAAATTCACTGTCGCTTCATTAAAGATTAACACATTATCTTATAAGTTCGCGACTTTTATAAGATGAATAAGCACAACCAATACTAGGTTATCATACAATCACCACACACTAAGGCATCGAAACAAATTAACTAAAGAAATCCATAAATAAATCCGTTAGAACCCCACGATAACGATTAGCCCATAATCGGACTCATCATCAATGTGGGTTCCAATGAAAGCATGGTATAACAAACGTAGTCTTTATACTTAAATAACAAAACCAAGTACGAAACAAGAGTAAGGTTCACAAATAAGAAAACTAGCATCCAAGTTACAACTTAGAACAACGATTCACAAGTAAAAAACAAGATCTTCTCTGTCTTTATTAAATTCATGCTAAAACGGTCTTCTTATGGCTCTCCTTGCGCTCTGATATGTCTCTCTCTTGAAAACGTCCTTTATTTAAATATATATAGCAGCCCCATGCAATCTAGAAGTCCTCCAATTGTTTTTAGAATAGAATCAGGATTCTCTGAATTCGCACCGACGTGGGCGCGCGCTATCATAGTGCGGGCGCGCTGCCTTTCTGACATCCTGGCGCGGCCACGCGCTTGACCAGCGTGGGCACACTGTACTTCTTGAAAAACTTCAGATTTTCTTATTTTTCTTGCTGCTTCGAGCCTGCTTTCCATGAGCTTTTATTCCAACACCACCTTGACACCAAATTAGCACGGAAATAATGCTAATTGACCTGATTACCTAGATAATGCCAGAAATGCAAAAACACTATAAAACATGTTAAAACACTTAACAACTTGAGTACAAACACATCAATTCAAATCTTATTAGAGCATTATAAAGTGTCATAATGCCATTCAACATACCCCCAAACTTGAATCGATGCTTGTCCTCAAGCATAAACAGACTCAAAGAACAAGAAACAAAAATGCATGAATGCAACTAATATGAATGCAACATCCCAATAGAATAACTAAACCAATCAACGAACAACATCTCAACAAATGCAGTTACTCGCATAAAGATCAATCAAATAATACAAATCAACTTATAAACTAGAGATGTGCGTGTGTGCAAATGCTTACAGATTTACTATCGCAACTAGATCAATAATCATGACTCACTACTCAACAAGGCAATCGCAAGGTTATAAATAAAATAAAAGCTAGACTCAAAATAACTTATAACACTTCAATTTTTATATTGGAGTTTTATATGGATTCATGCTTTTATTCAAACAAAATCACACACATATGTTTATTTGATCGTGCAATGAGTGAGGTCCACAAAAGACTTATACAATAGTACCCATGTAGCGAGCGTTAGGTCAGCGGATCCCAGACTATAAAAGCCTTAGGCCACTAGGCACAAAGTCCCCTAAGAACTTAATAACTTGAGTACTAAAGAGCCCACTCATGATCAATTGTACATAACACTTATTCTTTTTTTTTTCTTTTTTTTTCTTTTTTTTATTTTCTTTTCTTCAAATTTCTGAATGAGTGCATTTCGCTCCATCTCGTTCAACCCTAGACTACTCATATAAATATGAACCGGCTACTAGCCATTTGACACCTAGCCATAAAAACTAGCAATAAAATCCATTTTTTCTCTAATTTCTAAAAATCCATGTTATTTTATTATTAAGAGAATACCTCAAAATTCTAAATATAAACAAGCGATTAAACCTCGACAAACAAACAAACCATGATCCTGATCTAGCTCTTAAGCAACCTATAAGACTTAGAAATACAAGTGTCTCTAGCATGCAAATTAATTCGATAAGACTTAACATCATTAAATACGACATCACTACACTAGCATCAATATCAGAAATTAACTGGAAAAATCATCTAAGGGATCATGTTATAATGCAAATGCATGAACTATATAAATAAACTAACATAAAAACTACCAAAAATTATAAATAAAAAAAACTACACGACAAACTATGCACTATATGAACCAAACTATCAAGAATATGCAAACTATATGTGACTCACACAAAACATATTCCTTTAACTACTACCCCCAAACTTAAAATATTCACTGTCCTCAGTGAAGGTAATAGTAAGGAATTCAGGCATACCTAATTAGAATCAGGCTCTTCACCCTCAATGGATGGAGTATCAGGTGTGTCCGGAGGTGGATACACGGAATCCTCACCAAAAACTGGCCACTGGATGTCAACACCGGTGGCTCTAAAAGATGTCCCCAATGCCTGGGTGAGATCACGTGCAAACCTGCTGTGGATGTCATGCATCGCATCCATCCTCCTAGCCCGACGCCTGTACTGCGTCATGCTCATGCCATCTCCTATATCAGCTCCTTCCTCCTCCTCATATGCTTGCTGCGATGGCCCTACCTCATCTCCTAGTTGAGACCTCCATGCAGTCCTGCTCGCCTGAGTGGCCCCAGCAGCTAGCCTCCCAACAGGTAGGTGGTCAAAAGTATACCCAATCCTCTTCAGATTAGGCTTGCCTCCATCCCATTCTTGCATTGTAGCCAAAGTAGTGCTGTCAATAGGAGCACTCGGGATCTGCAACTGCTCATGTGCGGGCCAATGAACACCAACTGTCACGCACAACTTCGTCACAGCAGATGCATATAGAATAGACCCCGTGGTACTCCGCCTCAAGAACTTCAGGATACCCTGATAAATCACCATCCCCAAATCCACATAATCGCTCTGAAGATTGCCCCATAACATTCGTGCACGCTCCACAGTAATCTCATGCACATACGAAGATGGCATGATGTTATCATAAATAAACGCGTTCTATGCACGGGCAAATCTGTTCATGCTGGAAGTCGGGAACGTAGAATAATCAGTCGTACCCCTCTTGATCTTCCAGTGAGTGTCGGGCTGGTACAACGTAGCAACAATAAGATCCAGATCAAAGTCCTCTGGAGTCTCATCATTCCACGTGTCTTGCCCGACCTTCCTCACGGGCTGCTCAATCACCGTCCTGATAGCCTCTGCACTGTACTGCACAGTCCTCCCTCGAACCACCGTGAAGTCATTCTTCTCAACCTTCGCATTCACATAGAACTTGCGAACAACACTCATGGGTACAGCAGCGGGCTCCTCACAAAAAGAAACCCAGCCCATCTCCTGAATCATCTCTAATAGCTTACCATCCTTCCCTGATGGCAGAAAACCTCTCTCCTTGGTGGTTTATTTGTGTGTGTGTATATCTGTGTTGTGTGTATGTGTGTGAAGTGTTGTGTGTATGTGTAACTGTGTGCGTGTGTATGTCGTGGGTGTGTGGTGGTGGCGCATTCGCACGTGTGTGCTGTGTGTTTTTTGTTTCCCTGCTCCTGTTCTGCTTTTACTTCGGTTAGCTGTGTTGTTTTGATTAATTCGAACCTTAATTATTTTGTTTGGTTAGAATTATTATGTGATTTTTGTGAAAAGAAATTTGAAGAAACCTCCTTGAATTCTAATTTCTAAATTTCGATTGTTCCGGAAATAATCGGTAGAATTTATTTGGAAACCCGAATATTTTCGGGCACCAATAAATTTTGCTGCTGTCGAGGATGAGCGTAGCCAAGTCGATAGTGGACTGTAATGAATTATTCTGAGTCCTAAAATTTTAGAATAAATAATTTACTCAGTAAATTATTTTCAAAATGAAAAATGGTTAATTAGTAATTACTGTGACTTGGTTTGATTGCTTGATTGATTGGTTGTTGTGATGTCGATTATGTTTCGACGGGTAGGACAATAAACAGAGAAGATGCTGCACGATTTTTGGGAAATTAAATTCAAAAATAGGGGGGCATATCCTGTGATTATCGGGATTACTAGTCGAACATATATATCTATATAATTATAAATATTTTATGCAACGTACTTGCGTGTTGTGAAAAAATATTTTGTAAAATATCTGACAACCCTATTTTTCCGAAGCGACGTGTATATGCATTTTCTGAAAACAAATACCGAACCAAGTTTTGAGTACGTGAACCCTGATTGATTATGTGTATTACAATAATACGTATAGTTACGTGTCGGGTTATGATATCGTTCAGGTAGAAATGATGGCGAGGATATGTCAAGCATAACTAGTCGTCTAACATAGGATATTTCGACTTTATAGGTTCTTGTCGGAGGAACCGAGAGATGACGTCGGACTAAATATAGCCTAGTGATCCGTTGACAAGCTCAGCGAGGTTCTAATCGAAGGTCCTGAGTGTTGAAGTCGGATCCAGTATAGTCTAATAGTTAGAAGATAAAGTCGAATGTCCAAGTCGATCCAAAATCAACCAGTAATAGTTGTAAAGCTTTGCAAGGAAAGTACCCCTGACCATACTTTTATGGTTCAGTATATATGAATAAACTGTTGTTTTATATTCAAGAAGGAACATAAACATTTTGAGTTACGTATCTCCTGTAATTATAACTATTTATTTCAAATATGTTTTAGGGAAAAGTAACTTCGAAAAGGTACCTATCTCCAACTAAAAGTGATTTTTTGAACAAAGTTTATGTGTGATGTTGGATAAACTGTTTTAAACTGAGACAGGTAAGTGTAATTTGAAAACAAGATAAAAAGGATCAGATATTGGATACATAGAGCCCAGAGTGGCCTATTGTGGTTGCGTAAGCGGCTAACTCGGTTGCGCGCACTACTTAACCGATTAATCCACCAGGTCAGAGACCTAGCTAGTCTCTGAGTTCTGGAACAGGTTTATGGGATGATAGAAGGATTTGTATGGTGTTGATAACCTGATCAGCTATCTTCACATGTCCAACATGTATTTGATTTGGTTTTGTGATTCCCGTAACGGAACAAATGGTTTTGTGGTTCCTATAATGGAACAGTGGATTTAGAAATAAAAATAGCATGCTAAAATTGGACTCTGATATTTACACACAGCACACGACTGATGTTATTGTTTTACAAAGCATGCTAGTTGTTGATATCCAGTTTATACATATTTACTTGATCTAATAACAAGTTATGATTTCTGTTCCCATAATTGTTTTATTAAAAACTGTATAGTTGTTATTCGTATAGTGGTACTACTGAGCAATTGAATGCTCACCCTTGTAGAATGTTTTGTATATATGTATTGCAGATGCCTAGGAGACTTTTCTATCATAATCAGGCAGAGTTCCAAATCTTTCCGTACCAGGCTCCTCTGAGGTAGTTGTGTCAGACCATAGGTTGTCTGTTGAGTTGCTGTATTAAATTAGTTGTGTCAGGATGGTTTGAAATAAGTTGGTTTGTAATAGTTGTGTAACCTAAGTCATAATTAAACCTAGAAAATATATTGGAAAGGGGGTTTAGTTAATATTGTATTAATAATGAATTTAATTATGTAATTGTGGTTTGATAAATTTGGTGACGTCGACCCCTGAACCCGGGTTTGAGGTCGTCACAATATTAGTCACTCTTACTCACCAAGGAAGGTATAATTTTCAAAACCCTAGATTTTACTTATAGTTTTAAATAGTTTTATGGATGCAATGTTGATGATAAAGCATGATCCATGTTTGTTAGTTAGTTTTGATTGATTTGCAATGATTATGGTTAATAAATCTACGTTAATGGTTGAATGAGTTGATAATCTTGAGAGTGTGGACTGCGTTAGTGTTTCTTAACTGAAATATTGATGTGTTGGTGATTGTTGATGAATTGGTGAGGATTTAGTGTAGTGAAATTTTGGGAAATCGCGTAAACATAGCCGTTGTAACGCCTGTTTACATATGAACTGTTTGTGCTTGACCTTCGGAACTGAAAACTCACTTACCAAACTTCACATTTTCCATGATTATATAGATCGTATCGTAAGCTTCGTGTTGGTATGTGGTTCGCTTAGATCCGATTTACGGTTTAGGAGAAACGACCATTTTAAGTAACGGCGTTTCGCGAATGAACCTTTACCCCTCGTATAACTTTGAGACCTTGTTTAAGGCCCTTAAAAGACTAACTGGAATACGAAACAATTATGTAAGATTGACTAGTTAGTTGGTAGAGTACTCACGAAAGAGTTTCCTTAAAAATTTTAACAGTTAATTTTATAAAAATGGTGGTGTGAGGGTCCTCGAGCGACTAATGTAAATCATTAAGCGTAAAAGCGAATGTTAGGGTCTAAATAGATAAAGTCTAGTTTATTAAGTGACCGTGAATTAATTCCAGCTTATATGTTTTTTATAAGTTACTGGACTCACACCATACCTATTACCACCCCAGATCGCTCAGGCAAGTTTTATACCCATATACTGTTGTTGTGATGATTATATATATGCATGCATTATCTTGAGATAAGCGCATGATTGTTATTAGCAAATCTTGCAATATATTGAAGTATGTTGATATGATATATATGCATGCCTTCTTGATATCTTGATATTTTGTTGTCAATTCAATTGCTTATAAACTGCATAATACCTATGCGAGGGATAACTATACATTGCGTATACCCTTAGTCTAGGACATACAAGCTGAACATTTTATTTTCAAACCGGGAGACGATGCTCCAGAGTTTAATATATAGTTTTCAAAATTATTGATCGAATGATAATTAAATGAATATTATTTTGAATATTCATTTCAGATCTTATTTATGATCAAATATTATTAATAAATATTACTTTGATTATTCAATTAAAGTTCCAGCTTACAGATATTTTATTATTTATTAAATGAATATTATTTTCGAATATTCATTTAAGGATTTATTTTAATTATTTTATTATATTATATTCTTTAATCAATGATTATTTGAGGAATATTATTTGAATATTCTTTCTATATTTTCAATTGAGTTTGACAAATAATTTAATTTATTTAAATCATTCATTTCCTAAAACTGTTTTCGAAAGATGTTTTCAAACTGTACCAAATGATTTCAAAAGTATAAAGCGGATCTCAAACCCGTTTGCAAATTTAAATATTTCCTTTGAGGGGGATTTAAATACTTGTTCAAAATACCAGGGATTTGGCTCATTGTTGTATTTTATGTTCGCAACAAGGTTGTAACACCCTCAAATCCGGGGTCGGGGATCCGGGTTGTCACGAGTTCCATTTCCCTTAATAACACCCAATCTTAATTAACAATCAACTACTCCGTACTGTGACCCCACAATAAACACACACACCACAAGTTACAGTCTCAGAGATGAATATCCAAAAATAACACGAGTCATTTTATTCCACAATTATATGCCATTACACCTTAAAAGGGAATCTGAATAAATTTACATTTTCTTTGCCATTATTACAATTCATAATATACATAAGTCTGGTTCATCAATAGTGGAAAGCCTAGCCTATTGGTAGATCCTACCTCAGCTACAGCATCAATGCCTACAGGAAACTGTGGAACGTTTCCTATCTGCTCGCGAATTGGGAGCTTGATCCTGTTCATCTTGTCTATCTGTTGTTGTGTGATGAAAGAAGAAATCAAGGGTGAGCAACAAGCCCACCAAAATAATATGTATAATAATTAACAATATATGAGCATTCTCATAGTACTCATGAAAGTCTTGGTCAAGAAGAAATGAACCAAGTTGATATCTTAACGCGACCAAGTCACAAAATATTCAGTACATATAGATACATATATACTTTTCACAATCTTTGAAATCCTCTGACATGTATAATATACAAAGAGTTCCAGTTTATAACTGTATAAAAATATCGTTGCAAGGTGATCTCATATATCTAACCTTGTCTCAACATTTTTCTGAAAATCTTTGACATGCACAAGATAATCATTTACTAGATATAAGTTTAAAAGATGAAGTTACAAGATACTCCAATATACTTATATTTTCTCCGAATACTACTTGAACTACCACCGTTCAAGGTATAATCTGTTTCAAAAGTTCATCACATAGATGAGACTACAAGATAAGATTTGAATAGATTCAATCCTTGAAATATCATTATAAATAATGAAGTTACGAGATACTTCATTAAGTCCCGATATATATATACACCTATATATATATACATTTCATACACTCCTTGAAAACCTCTGTTATGAAAATTATAAATAGAGTTGTAATATTCAATGAATTTGGAAAGGAGAAAACCTTGGCATAAACCTGATATCTTGCTGATCAGGCAAAGATACCAATAATTAACCTTTTCTACTAGTAGATGGACGAATTCCCCACTGGTCATCACCCTGGCCGCAATAGGACCTTATGCTGGACTGCCACTCAGTCACTTACGCATTTGATGGACTCCCACTAAGCCACTTACACTTTCATGGACGCCCACTGAGCCCATGTTGCTTATGCCGACTCAATAGATTGACTTACTTCCCGAACGTTGGGTAAGTAATCAATTCATTTATCAAAACAGCAACCTTGTTGCGAATATAAATACACCACAGAGCCGTATCCCTCAGGTTTTGAGCGTGTATTTAAATACCCTTTGAAAGGAAGATCTTAAATATAAAAATGAGTTTTGGGATCCGCTCTAACTTTTAAAATCATTTTGAAGACTCGAAAACACTTTTAAGAATGTTTGGAGTAATGCTGATTTAATGACATAAATCAGTCCCGATATATTAGAAAATATCTGAATATTATTATTTAAATAATATTCCCATAAAGGATAATCTCTATAAAAATAATCGAAGTAGATGTGTTAAAACTCATACTTGAAATGGGTATTAAATAACCAAAGATATACTTATACGAAAGTACTATCTTTACTTGAATAATCGAAAATAAGTTTGATTATCGAAACATTATTCTTTAATAAAATAAAGAATATTAATTAGTAAATAATCGGAGTCATAAGTCCTCAAATGAATATTCAATTAATATTCAGTAAGTAGAATAAAGAGAGTCATAAGTCCTCGAATGAATATTCTAATAATATTCATTAAATAGAATGAACAGAGTCATAAATCCTCGAATGAATATTCAAAGTAATATTCATTAAATAGAATAAACAGAGTCATAAGTCCTCGAATGAATATTTCAAGTAATATTCATTAATAAAAATAAAGTTATCGAATTAACCTTATTCGATTAATAGTTTTGAAAACTATATCTATATATATATATATATAATATACTCGGGAACATCGACTCCCGGTTTAGAAAATGTTCACCTTTGGTTCCCCTATACTAAGGGTATACGCAACTACTGCTTATCACTAGCATAGGTATTATGCAACTTATAAGCAATTGAATCAACAATTAGATATCAAGATTACGAAACAGACATGCATATATACCATATCACATGCTCCAATATATTGCAAGATTTTCTAATAACAATCATGCACTTATCACAAGATAATGCATATACATATATTTACTTCACAACAACAGTATAACGGGTAGAAAACTTGCCTGAGTGCTCTCGGATAGTCTTAAGCTTAGAGTGGGTCCGATAACCTATGAACAACAACATAAGTTGGAATTAAACCCCGATCACTTAAGAAACTAGACTTTAACCAATTGAACCCTAACGTTCGCTTATGGTCACTCCTACGCTTAACGAATCACCTAAGTCGTTCGAGTACCCTCGGCTCCACCATTTTTAATAAATTAACCATTAAGAGTTTTAAGGAGATTCTTTCGCGAGTACCTTACCAACTGCCTAATACACTTTACATAATTGTTTCATATTCCAATTAATCATTTAAAGTCCTTAACCAAGGTTTCAAAGTAAGGCGAGGGGTAATGGTTCGTTCGCGAAACGCCGTTACTTAAAACGGTCGTTTCTCCTAAACCGTACATCGGATTCAAACGAACCACATATCAAAACGAAGCTCGTAACATGAACTATCTAATAATGGTAGTGGTCAAAACCTAACAGTGAGTCCTCGGGTCCTGATGTTAAGAACAAAACAGTCTAAAGTAAATCGGACATTACAACGACTATGTTTACGCGATTACCAATTTTTATCCTACTCCAAATCAACCACCAATCAACCACAATTCAACCATACCACCAAACTCCATACATACAATGCTACAACAGCCCCAACAACTCAATATTTCCAATTTTATACTACTTTCCAACATGAACTAAAAGCTTTACTTAAGTTCTTTAACTAATCAACAAGGTTTACAACTCCAAACACATCACAAAACCAACACATCTCTAAATACACAATAATCAAGCTTCTCATGAACCATACCAAACACAAAAGCTCTAAATATACAAAAGTAGGGCTAGGGTATGAGATTATACCTTCCTTGGTGAGTAAAAGTAACTAAGGAGCTTGGAATCACCCTTGAAAGTCCTTACCAAAGCTTAATCTAAACAAAAACTCAAGAACAAAATTTCAAGTTCTTGAAAAACACTATTCACCAAGAACTTTGATGAATTGATTAGCTATGTTAAACACGGAATCTTGAGCTTAAATGTAACACCCCCAAATCCGGGGTCGGGGATCCGGGTTGTCACGAGTTCCAATTCCCTTAATAACACCCAATCTTATTAAACAATCAACTACTCTGTACTGTGACCCCACAATACACACACACACACCACAAGTTATAGTCTCAGAGATGAATATCCAAAAATAATCACAAATCGTTTTATTCCACAATTATATGTCAATACACCTTAAAAAGGTTTCTGAATAAATTTATATTTCTTTGCCATTATTACAATTTATAAATATACATAAATCTGGTACATCAAAAGTTGAAAGCCTAGCCTATTGGTAGCTCCTACCTCAGCTATAGCGACATCAACGCCTATAGGAAACTGCGGAACGTTTCCTATCCGCTCGCGAATCGGGAGCTTGGTCCTGTTCATCTTGTCTATCTGATGTTGTGTGATGAAAGAAGAAAGCAAGGGTGAGTAGCAAGCCCACCAAAATAATATGTATAATGATTAACAATATATGAGCATTCTCATAGTACTCATGAAAGTCTTGGTCAAGAAGAAATGAACCAAGCTGAAATCTTAACGCGACCAAGTCACAAAATAATTCAGTATATATATACATATACTTTTCAAAATCTTGGAAGTCCTCTTCCATGCATAATATACACAGAGTTCCAGTTAATATCTGTATAAAAATATCGTTGCAAGGTGATCTCATATATCTAACCTTGTCTCAACGTTTTTCTGAAAATCTTTGTCATGCATAAAATAATCATTTACTAGATATAAGTTTAAAAGATGAAGTTACAAGATACTCTAATATACTTATATCTTTTCCAAATAGTACTTGAACTACCACCGTTCAAGTTATAATTAGTTTCAAAAGTTCATCACACTGATGAGACTACAAGATAAGACTTGAATAGATTCAATCTTTGAAATATTTTGAAGGAAATGAAGTTATGATATACTTCATTAAGTCCCGATATATATACACCTATATATATACATACGTTTCCTGAAAACCTCTGTCATGTAAAGTATGAACAGAATTGCAATATCCAATAAATTTGGAAAGGAAAGAATTTTGGCATAAACCTGATATCTTGCTGATCAGGCAAAGATACCAATAAGTAACCTTTTCTACTAGTAGATGGATGAATCCCCCACCGGTCATCACCCTGGCCACATAAGGACCTTGTGCTGGACCGCCACCCGGCCTCTTACGCGTTGATGGACTGCCACCCAGCCACTTACACTTTGATAGACCGTACCCCGGCCTGTCGCTTATGCCGACTCAATTAGATGGGCTTACTTCCCGAACGTTGGGTAAGTAATCAATTCATTTGTTTTCTCAAAACAGCAACCACGTTGTGAATGTAAAATGCACCACAGAGCTGGATCCCCCAGGTTTTGAGTGAGTATTTAAATCCCCTTTGAAAGGAAGATCTTAAATATAAAAAAAAATGAGTTTTGGGGTCCACTCTAACTTTAAAAATCATTTTGAAGACTCGAAAACATTTTTAAGAATGTTTGGAGTACTGCTGATTTATTAAAATAAATCAGTCCCGATATATTAGAAAATATCTGAATATTATTATTTAAATAATATTCTCATGAAGATAATCCTTATAAAAATAATCGAAGTAGAAGTTTTAAAACTTATACTTGAAATGGATATTAAATAACCAAAGATATACTTATATGAAAGTACTATCTTTATTTGAATAATCAAAAATAAGTTTGATTATTGACACCTTATTCTTTAATAAAATAAGGAATATATTTCAGTAATAAGCGGAGTCATAATACCTCGAATGAATATTATAAATAATATTCATTAAATAAAATAAAGGAGTCATACATCCTCAAATGAATATTCAAATAATATTCATTAAACAATAAAACTGAGTCATAAGCCCTCGAATGAATATTCAAATAATATTCAATAAATAAAATAAAAGGAGTCATAAGCCCTCGAATGAATATTCGAAATAATATTCAATAATAAAATAAAGTTATCGAATAAACCTTATTCGATTAATAGTTTTGAAAACAATAACCATATATATATATAAATATATATATATATATATAAAATCTACTCGGGATCCTCGACTCCTGGTTTTAGAAAATGTTTTCACCTTTGGGTCCCTATACTAAGGGTATATGCAAATTATCGCTATTCTCTAGCATAGGTATTATCAACTGAACCAACAGATATATATGGCAAGAATACGAAACAGGCATACATATATATACCATATCAGCATGCTTCAATATATCGCAACATTTGCTAATTAACCAATATGCATCTATCGCAAGATAATGCATATACATATATACATCACAACAACACTATAACGGGTAGAAAACTTGCCTGAGCGACTGGGGGTTACGAATGGCTCGGGACGAGTCTGGTAACCTATAAGCAACAAGTAAGTTGGAATTAAACCAAAGTCACTTGTAAATCTATACTCTAACCAACTCAGACTCTAACGCTCGTTTTGCGCTTACTGATTCTCTTAAGTCACTCGAGTACCCTCGGCTCCACCATTTTTAATAATTTAACCATTACGAGTTTTAAGGCAATTCCTTCGTGAGTGTCTTACAAACTGCCTATTACACTTTACATAAATTTTTCAT
The DNA here is from genome assembly GCF_009905375.1 of Apium graveolens. Classification (NCBI taxonomy): domain Eukaryota; kingdom Viridiplantae; phylum Streptophyta; class Magnoliopsida; order Apiales; family Apiaceae; genus Apium; species Apium graveolens. The sequence continues at coordinate 228,915,016 of NC_133651.1, read as the reverse complement.
ACTTCAATTAGTCCTTTAAGGTCTTTAACCTATGTTTCAAAGTAAGGCGAGGGGTAAGGGTTCGTTCGCGAAATGTCGTTACTTAAAACGGCCGTTTCTCCTAAATCGTACATCGGAATCAAACGAACTACATATCAAAATGAAGCTCGTAACATGAACTATCTAAACATGGCAATGGTCAAAACCTAGCAGTGAGTTCAAGGGTTCTGATGTTAAGAACAAAAAAAACAGTCTACGGTAAATCGGGCATTACGACGGCTATGTTTACGCGATTTCCCAAATTTAAACCATTCCAAAACAACCACCAATCAACCCCAAATCAATCATACAACCAACATCCATGCAAAACACTCTCCAACAGCCCCAACAACTCAATATTATCAATTTATACTTATTCCCCACATGAATTAAAAGCTTTACTTAAGTTCTTTAACTAATTATCAAGATTTACAACTCCAAAAATACCACCAAACCAACTAATCTCTACAAACTCAACCAAACTTTAAACAAACAAGCATCATGCTTCACATATACTATATCAAACATATTCATTCCTAATTACTCAAAACTAAAGCTAGGGTTTGGAGTTTATACCTTCATTGGAGAGTGGAGAATCAAGAAAATGGCTTGGAATCACCCTTAAGGTCCTTATCCAAGCTTAAACTAAACAAAACTTCAAGAACAAAAATTTTAGTTCTTGAAAAACACTATTCACCATCTTCTTCCATGATTTATAGAAAAAGATTGGCTTGGAATTAGAAGCTTAAACTTATAGGGAGTATATAACTATCCATGGGGAAGCTTAGATAAATACCTTGCTAAATAGTAAGTGGTGGAGCTTGGATCTTCATTTTTTAAGAAAAGAAGCCGAGAGCTTCATGAAGAAAATTGGGGGTTTGTGTTTTTTTGATGAAAATGAAATGTTTTGGCTTGGTTGGTGGCTTTTGATTTGTTTTGTTTTCTTACCCTTTTTACCATGGTGACTTTTGTGTGGCTCACAATCATCCAACAATTCCTTCCCTTACGTCATGCTTATGTCACCTTGCACATGTCATAATGCTTCCACTTGTCCACACCTTGTGGTTTGATGATGTCACAATCCTTGGCTTCTTGTACAAGCTTGTCTCTTGGTCACTTATTTGTTTTACGGTTCGCTTATCTTTCGTTCTCGTTTATCGATTGAGGGATCATACCCGGGATCTTATTAATTGGGTTCCCCTAAACCTTTCTCAATACATTATATTCCTTTTATGATCCTCTCTTATAATCCTTTAATTTAAATCCTTTTTATCCTGTTACCTTATACTCAATTCTTTCCGTATCTAATGGATTTTCGGGAAAAATCAAAGTGTTCGGAATTGGATTCTAACGATCTTTACATACACTTATATACCACATAGAGTACTAATAATATCCCAGAAGATCAATAACAGAACCCCTACATAGTGTGGCTTGAAAAGTTTTCTCATTCAGCATAATCTGCAAAATCACTATTCATAAGGGTTTCAAAATTTTCCAAAAATTGGGGTTATTACAGTCTCCCCTCCTTAAAAGGATTCCGTCCCGGAATCAGATAGAAAATGAATAGGGATACTTCCTTAACATTGCACTTTCTAACTCTCGAGTAAATTTTCCCACATTGTGGTTCTTTCATCAAACACTGACTAGTTTGATAACCCTTCTCCTAAGCACTTGTTCCTTTTCGATCTATAACCCTTTCTGGTTGCTCCCTATAGGTTATGTCTGGTCGCATGCCTATGCGCTCATATGCCCCTATTTATCTGGCATCCGAATTACACTTCCTTAACATTGATACGTGAAACACGTTATGACTTGCTACATGTTCGGGGGTAGGGCTAGCTCATATGCTAACTTCCCAAACGTCTTAATATATCCAAGGGTCCAACAAATTGTAGACTTAGCTTTCCTTTCTTTCCGAACCTCATCAATCCTTTCCAAGGGATATCTATAACATTACTAGGTCCCCTATTTCATACTCTTTGTCCTTTCGTGTCAAATCGTCATACTTCTTATGTCCTTCCTGGCTACTACCAGTCATCCTCTGATTAGATCTATTATATTCCTGGTCCTTTGGACTATTGCGGGTCCGAGCATCTTGCGCTCTACAACTTCATCCTAACATAAGGGAGATCGACATTGTCTTCCCTCAAGGATCTCATAAGGCGATACCTCAATACTGACATATGATCTATTGTCGTAAGAAAACTCAACCCGTGTTAAGTGATCATTCCAAATTCTTCCAAGTCTATTGCACAGACTCTTATTATAGCTTTTTGCGCTATAGGTTTTGCTTCTCAATACCCACTCTTTTCCAGTTCGTAATCGCTACTACCTTCCATTTCTAATATTATACTGGTTATACTTTTGCTCGTTAGCATTTTATAACCTTTTAATAACCACGTCAACCTTAGTATCACTAACGCGTTAGAATCAGAATACCACCATACTTGGTACCACTTCCTTTCTAGCTGCCTCCATCTTCGAAAGCTTGATCCATCATGTAGAAGTAAAAGAATTCATTGAGAGATCACTATGATCATGAACACTTGTTACATTGCATAGTTAGTACAGAAGGTGGCCAGCCTTTAGTACTTGACAAGCAATTAAACAATAGATGGTATCCTACTAGGCTTCTATCACACAGATAGATAGTCATTCGGCAATACCTCCCCTTCTGGAAGGGTTGTTCTTCTCAGTTTATATGAAATGAAAAGAAGAGAAAAGAACGAACTGAAGAGAATTGTATATACGTAAAAAAAAAATTTATTGCCATAAAATATCTGGCTGGGAATCTACCTCTGAACTATAGAGGTTTGTCATAGGAGAACAAAACATATGTGTATATATATATCAACATCAAGTATTATCGCATCGCATTTTGCATGCTTAAATATTTTTGCTATTCCGTCCATCATTCTATGAACCCATGCTCTTCCTCGAGCTTATACTCAATCACCTTTGAAACTCCCTCGTCATCGAAAATCGAATCTGGAATCTCATTCTAGACATCATCGTTACTAGAATTCTATGCCTGCACTGCAACCTTCCTCGTATAGTAATACGACTCTCTATTGATAAGAAAGAATAAATATTCAATAGGTAGATACTCTACTTAATTAGTCTATCAATGATAATTTATACACTACCACGACCCGTTTAGTGGTACTCAACCTCAACATCCATTCCAATACAGCTCTCACGGTTGTAATCAGCTCATTACTCGCAGAATCATTGATGCATTACTATGGTCCACCACTGACCTACTGTCGTCATTCACTTTCCGTGAAATCTTAATATCTAACCATACGAAGTCCATACATGTCGTATAGAATACTTCTAAGGAGTTAACATAACCACCAATCATAATTCATGAAGAACACTCCAAACTCTGACGTACTTTCATGACATGAAGTAGATAAAATTGCAGAAGAGTTTCAATCAAAGCAACGATAGCAGGTTAATACCATTCTTAGTCATATGACTTAAATAGAAGACTTAACTCGAAGGTTCGTTTAGTCCTTTTTGAAAAATATGGTCCTGGATTATCCTCAAGATAGGACCTTCTAAGATAGATAGCCCGCTCATGGCGATTACACGAATTAAACCTTTACCAACTATTATTACGGTTGGGTATTGCACAGTCATCAGAAGGAATGTCAATCTTTCAAACCATAATACAACCTTTACGGCTTCAACCATTATCACTGTATTCCTCTGGAATGAGCGCCTGTAATTGTCCTCTTACACTTAAAGTGTCGGCCACCTCTTTGGCCTTTCCTGATAGTAAAATTTCCTTACAGTCAATGTCATTTTAACCACCTCCAAATAAATTTTCTACCTCATTTCAATCACTGCTTATGTGAAAATGCTTTTCTTTAATATCTGATGAGTAAAAAAAATAAAAAAATATCACCATTTTTCCATAAGTTATTGCCTCAGTCTTTAGAGGTTAATCACTGTCATGACTGGCTCTCAATCATACTTAGAACATCTTTTATCTTAGGTCCTAATTGCCCTGAACAATTTCGACTTTTACTGGTTAGATCCCTACTTTCTCGTGGTTTAACACGTGCCCCACTTGGCATCATTATAATTATGTCATATTTCCTTTATCAACATTTTTATTCTTGAGAATTTTGAATATTACCTTTCTCCTTGTAAAACCTCTAGGGTTATCCTTGAATCGTTCCTCCTGTATTCCTTAGATACAGGACATATCAAAATACCGTTTACTAATACCAGAATCATTGTCTATATACTTCAGAAAAATTTCTCCACTGATCCTTAAAGGTTATTATTACCTTAATCCTTTCCAATTCATACTGTCAAAACTCATACTGTCCCTATTAAAGGTGAAATGCCAACCTTTATGCATTCCCCTAGGATTTATTTTAAGTTACCGATGTTCTATCCTTAATTCCACCTTAAAATGGTACCTGCATCCTTCCATGGATAAATCAAGTCATATATCCCTGATAAGGGTGTCTTATTCAATCATTCCCACCTCGATAGTAGATTCCTAATTTCACAATAACATCTGTATACAAAATGAGGACAATCAATATGGCCTCCAAAAGATAACAACGGTTATCCGCTTTTCTTTCCTGATTTGGTAATGATCACATGGATGTTCTGGAAGATATTGGTCGTGTTCAATGTGAACTTCTTCTTAATAAATCCTTATTTACTTTTGTTGTTTATCTCAACAGTCACCTCAATGTTAGGATATCTTTCATATCTGGCGTCTCCCTTTCTGGGTATCATGCCACCGGTCTTACACTTCACCTTCTTGAAGGCTACTTCCTTCATCCAATTTTCTTAATTTCTTACTTTCTTATCTCCTCAGTCTATCCGCGTCTCATTATTTATTCTTCGAATTACCTCAAGGTTTCCTCGAATCCTCCCAACTTACAGGGGATAAAATATATGTATCTCTTATGCCTTCAACCATCAATTTTAACTCATGTTGAATCACCCTCATCCTGACGAATGCATACTTTTCTATTTCTATTGCTACGAGTCTTTAGGGTTTCCTCATACCCAACTCCCTTATCATACCTCAAACTCTATTGCCTTTATATTCCTTTCCACTTCAATTTCTTTTTATTTTCCTTTCTCTTATCATTATTTCATGAACCAACACAACATAAGCATTGATTTCAAACATCCCGTCATTCTGGATTCGTGTCCTCAGAACGAATCTTGACAACTTTTACGACTTAGATTCATAATTCATCATACTCGTCTGCCTTTGTTCTGGCTCTAAAGCTTTTACACTATCCCCATAACCTTGGGAAGTACTTTCCTGAAAATAATTGACTAAACTTAAATCAGTTTACTATAATCTCTTGCTCCGTGCCTTCTTTGGCCTTTCACCAGCGAGTGGTCTCTCTCTTAGGAGGGTAAGTGACAAAAACAGTCTTTTTTGATTCGTCAATCATTTAGAATCTCCAATGATTCCTATATTTCCTTTAGCCAGGCTCTTGCCTCGACTGGGTCAACCTGTTCCTTGGAACTCTGAGAGCTTAGCGACTTATAGGTCCTGAAAGAATTTTTCACCGCACTATCTCCTCAGGGTGGTGGTTGGGGATAATAGTCTAAGTTCTCTTGAGACAGGTCCATGAATTACCGTATAGGAGTACCGTCTCGGGTCTCCTTTCCTTACTCGACTTTCTGTTTCCTTAGTATAAAATGTTTCATCCTTCTCCCATACTTGGGGTTATCTTATACGTTAAAATCCTCATTTTCCACTTCATTTTGTTATGGGTTCCTTCTATCTTGATGGCGACCTCCCTGACTATCACGTTCAGGGTTTGCTCTAAATCTTATTCCTCAAACTAGCTTTCATTTAAGATCTCATCTTTAAGCTCTTGAACATTTGGAACCCAAATTCTATAGGAATACCTCATTATTCCTTTCTCATCTTTCTCGGTATTAATCTTTTATCTAATTGTTGGCTCTTTGCCTTCCTTCATCACTTTTTCTGGCACAATATGTTCTTTTCCAATAATTTGAACTGTATTGCAATCTCAAACAGCTTTTTGGTACCGGCTCCGATTACCTTCACTTCTATTTCCATTTTCTCAAAATCTCTTATAAACTCTCCAAAAGACATTATCATCTTGAGTCTCTCCTTTTTTCTAAGGGCATCAGCCACCATATTGGCTTTCCCCGAATGATAAAGAATCTCCCAATCATAATTCTTGATTAGCTCTAACCTCCTCCTCTGGCATATGTTGAGCTCTTTCTACGTAAAAATGTACTGGAGCTCCTATAGTTTGTGTAAATCCCGCACTTCTCTCCATACAAGTAATGCCTCCAATCTTTAGGGTAAAACTATTGCCACGAGCCTAAGCTCATGGGCGGGGATATCGAATTTTTATATTCCCTTAATTGTCTTGACATGGACGCGATTATCTTGCTGTGCTGTATAAGAAGCACCCTAATTCCTTATGCGAAGCGTCACTTACAAATCACAAAATCTCCTTTTTCCATCCGGCAACGCCAACATAGGGGCCGTCACCAACCTTTGCTTCAGTTCTTAAAAGCTGTTCTCGCATTTCTCGGTCTTACGAGTAAGCCGTGATAAAGGGGCTACTATCTTTACAAACTTGAACGAACCTTTGGTAGTGACCGGACAATCCTACCTCTGGGAGTTTCCCTAACCATGGGCATCAATTCCTCAGTGGTCCTTTATTCATTCTTGTCAGGATCCTTCACGGGATCCTCCTCGGCAACAATCCCTTCTAGGACAACACCCTCAACCGCTACATCCTCAATATCAACATCATCCGGTCCTGCGTTAGGACGCTCTATCGGATCCACAATCCGATCTCCAATAAGTAATAAAACATCATCGCGTTGTTGCTCCTCAACCTCAGGGTTCGGTGTCCCGCTACCATATACGATAACGAACTACGCTTCTATCGCTACATTTATAAGGGTTCCCATAAGGGTTTTAACTGTCAATACTACATTAGGTAGTCCGACTATGAACTTGGGAGTTCTTATTTATCTTAGTGAACTTATTATCTTAACGTCACTTCATCTCTGAGGTTTATAACGCTTAGCTCTGATACCACTTCTGTAACACCCCCAAATCCGGGGTCGGGGATCCGGGTTGTCACGAGTTCCAATTCCCTTAATAACACCCAATCTTATTAAACAATCAACTACTCTGTATTGTGACCCCACAATATACACACACACACCACAAGTTATAGTCTCAGAGATGAATATCCAAAAATAATCACAAGTCATTTTATTCCACAATTATATGTCAATACACCTTAAAAAGGTTTCTTAATAACTTTACATTTCTTTGCCATTATTACAATTCATAAATATACATAAATCTGGTACATCAAAAGTTGAAAGCCTAGCCTATTGGTAGCTCCTACCTCAGCTATAGCGACATCAACACCTATAGGAAACTGCGGAACGTTTCCTATCCGCTCGCGAATCGGGAGCTTGGTCCTGTTCATCTTGTCTGTCTGATGTTGTGTGATGAAAGAAGAAAGCAAGGGTGAGCACCAAGCCCACCAAAATAATATGTATAATGATTAACAATATATGAGCATTCTCATAGTACTCATGAAAGTCTTGGTCAAGAAGAAATGAACCAAGCTGAAATCTTAACGCGACCAAGTCACAAAATAATTCAGCATATATATACATATACTTTTCAAAATCTTGGAAGTCCTCTTCCATGCATAATATACACTGAGTTCCAGTTAATATCTGTATAAAAATATCGTTGCAAGGTGATCTCATATATCTAACCTTGTCTCAACGTTTTTCTGAAAATCTTTGTCATGCATAAGATAATCATTTACTAGATATAAGTTTTAAAGATGAAGTTATAAGATACTCCAATATACTTATATCTTTTCCAAATACTACTTGAACTACCACCGTTCAAGTTATAATTAGTTTCAAAAGTTTATCACACAGATGAGACTACAAGATAAGACTTGAATAGATTCAATCTTTGAAATATTTTGAAGGAAATGAAGTTATGATATACTTCATTAAGTCCCGATATATATATACACCTATATATATACATACGTTTCCTGAAAACCTCTGTCATGTAAAGTATGAACAGAATTACAATATCCAATAAATTTGGAAAGGAAATTTTTTTGGCATAAACCTGATATCTTGCTGATCAGGCAAAGATACCAATAAGTAACCTTTTCTACTACTAGATGGATGAATCCCCCACCGATCATCACCCTGGCCACATAAGGACCTTGTGCTGGACCGCCACCCGGTCTCTTACGCGTTGATGGACTGCCACCCAGCCACTTACACTTTGATAGACCGTACCCCGGCCTGTCGCTTATGCCGACTCAATTAGATGCGCTTACTTCCCGAACGTTGGGTAACTAATCAATTCATTTGTTTTCTCAAAACAGCAACCACGTTGCGAATGTAAAATGCACCACAGAGCTGGATTCCCCAGGTTTTGAGCGAGTATTTAAATCCCCTTTGAAAGGAAGATCTTAAATATAAAAAAAATGAGTTTTGGGGTCCACTCTAACTTTAAAAATCATTTTGAAGACTCGAAAACATTTTTAAGAATGTTTGGAGTACTGCTGATTTATTAAAATAAATCAGTCCCGATATATTAGAAAATATCTGAATATTATTATTTAAATAAAATTCTCATAAAGATAATCCTTATAAAAATAATCGAAGTAGAAGTTTTAAAACTTATACTTGAAATGGATATTAAATAACCAAAGATATACTTATATGAAAGTACTATCTTTATTTGAATAATCGAAAATAAGTTTGATTATTGACACCTTATTCTTTAATAAAATAAGGAATATATTTCAGTAATAAGCGGAGTCATAATACCTCGAATGAATATTATAAATAATATTCATTAAATAAAATACAGGAGTCATACATCCTCAAATGAATATTCAAATAATATTCATTAAACAATATAACTGAGTCATAAGCCCTCGAATGAATATTCAAATAATATTCAATAAATAAAATAAAAGGAGTCATAAGCCCTCGAATGAATATTCGAAATAATATTCAATAATAAAATAAAGTTATAGAATAAACCTTATTCGATTAATATTTTTGAAAACTATAATCATATATATATATAAATATATATATATAAAATCTACTCGGGATCCTCGACTCCCGGTTTTAGAAAATGTTTTCACCTTTGGGTCTATATACTAAGGGTATATGCAAATTACCGCTATTCTCTAGCATAGGTATTATCAACTGAACCAACAGATATATATGGCAAAAATACGAAACAGGCATGCATATATATACCATATCAGCATGCTTCAATATATCGCAACATTTGCTAATTAACCAACATGCATCTATCGCAAGATAATGCATATACATATATACATCACAACAACAGTATAACGGGTAGAAAACTTTCTTGAGCGACTGGGGGTTACGAATGGCTCGGGATGAGTCTGGTAACCTATAAGCAACAAGTAAGTTGGAATTAAACCAAAGTCACTTGTAAATCTATACTCTAACCAACTCAGACTCTAACGCTCCTTTTGCGCTTACTGATTCTCTTAAGTCACTCGAGTACCCTCGGCTCCACCATTTTTAATAATTTAACCATTACGAGTTTTAAGGAGATTCCTTCGCGAGTGTCTTACCAACTGCCTATTACACCTTACATAAATGTTTCATACTTCAGTTAGTCCTTTAAGGTCTTTAACCTATGTTTCAAAGTAAGGCGAGGGGTAAGGGTTCGTTCGTGAAACGTCGTTACTTAAAACGGCCGTTTCTCCTAAACCGTACATCGGAATCAAACGAACTACATATCAAAACGAAGCTCGTAACATGAACTATCTAAACATGGAAATGGTCAAAACCTAGCAGTGAGTTCAAGGTTTCTGATGTTAAGAACAAAAAAAACAGTCTACGGTAAATCGGGCATTACGACGGCTATGTTTACGCGATTTCCCAAATTTAAACCATTCCAAAACAACCACCAATCAACCCCAAATCAATCATACAACCAAAATCCATCCAAAACACACTCCAACAGCCCCAACAACTCAATATTATCAATTTATACTTATTCCCCATTTACAACTTCAAAAATACCACCAAACCAACTAATCTCTACAAACTCAACCAAACTTTAAATAAACAAGCATCCTGCTTCACATATACTATATCAAACATATTCATTCCTAATTACTCAAAACTAAAGCTAGGGTTTGGAGTTTATACCTTCCTTGGAGAGTGGAGAATCAAGAGAATGGCTTGGAATCACCCTTAAGGTCCTTATCCAAGCTTAAACTAAACAAAACTTCAAGAACAAAAATTTTAGTTCTTGAAAAACACTATTCACCATCTTCTTCCATGATTTATAGAAAAAGATTGGCTTGGAATTAGAAGCTTAATCTTATAGGGAGTATGTAACTATCCATGGGGAAGCTTAGATAAATACCTTGCTAAATAGTAAGTGGTGGAGCTTGGATCTTCATTTTTTAAGAAAAGAAGCCGAGAGCTTCATGAAGAAAATGGGGGGTTTGTGTTTTTTTGATGAAAATGAAATGTTTTGGCTTGGTTGGTGGCTTTTGATTTGTTTTGTTTTCTTACCCTTTTTACCATGGTAACTTTTGTGTGGCTCACAATCATCCAACAATTCCTTCCCTTATGTCATGCTTATGTCACCTTGCACATGTCATAATGCTTCCACTTGTCCACACCTTATGGTTTGATGATGTCACAATCCTTGGCTTCTTGTACAAGCTTGTCTCTTGGTCACTTATTTGTTTTACGGTTCGCTTATCTTTCGTTCTCGTTTATCGATTGAGGGATCATACCCGGGATCTTATTACTTGGGTTCCCCTAAACCTTTCTCAATACATTATATTCCTTTTATGATACTATCTTATAATCCTTTATTTTAAATCCTTTTTATCCTGTTACCTTATACTCAATTCTTTCCGTATCTAATGGATTTCCGGGAAAAATCAAAGTGTTCAGAATTGGATTCTGACGATCTTTACATACACTTATATACCACATAGAGTACTAATAATATCCCAGAAGATCAATAACAGAACCCCTACATAGTGTGGCTTGAAAAGTTTTCTCATTCAGCATAATCTGCAAAATCACTATTCATAAAGGTTTCAAAATTTTCCAAAAATTGGGGTTATTACAGTCTCCCCTCCTTAAAAGGATTCCGTCCCGGAATCAGATAGAAAATGAATAGGGATACTTCCTTAACATTGCACTTTCTAACTCTCGAGTAAATTTTCCCACATTGTGGTTCTTCCATCAAACTCTGACTAGTTTGATAACCCTTCTCCTAAGCACTTGTTCTTTTTCGATCTATAACCCTTTCTGGTTGCTCCCTATAGGTTATGTCTGGTCGCATGCCTTTGCGCTCATATGCCCCTATTTATCTGGCATCCGAATTACACTTCCTTAACATTGATACGTGAAACACGTTATGACTTGCTACATGTTCGGGGGTAGGGCTAGCTCATATGCTAACTTCCCAAACGTCTTAATATATCCAAGGGTCCAACAAATTGTAGACTAAGCTTTCCTTTCTTTCCGAACCTCATCAATCCTTTCCAAGTGATACCTATAACATTACTAGGTCCCCTATTTCATACTCTTTGTCCTTTCGTGTCAAATCGTCATACTTTTTATGTCCTTCCTGGCTACTACCAGTCGTCCTCTGATTAGATCTATTATATCCCTGGTCCTTTGGACTACTGCGGGTCCGAGCATCTTGCGCTCTACAACTTCATCCTAACATAAGGGAGATCGACATTGTCTTCCCTCAAGGATCTCGTAAGGCGATACCTCAATACTGACATATGATCTATTGTCGTAAGAAAACTCAACCCGTGTTAAGTGATCATTCCAAATTCTTCCAAGTCTATTGCACAGACTCTTATTATAGCTTTTTGCACTATAGGTTTTGTGAAACGCCCCCAAATCCGAGGTCAGGGGATTTGGTCGTCACGATGAAACCTCAATCCAAAATAACCTGTTAAATCAAATAATAAATGCCAGCGGAAGATATTTATCATAAATGACCCCAAACTAATCCAAGATCTTTTTAAGGTTACAGTTCTAGAAACAAGAAATCCAAATTCCACAAATAATTTTTCACTTTCTTTTAAATCTCTTTTCAATAAATTCCAACTCAAAACTAAACCCACTAGTATAACTTCGAAATGAAGTATACTAGGCCCAAATAAAATACAAAACTATAATATAATATAATATAAACAACTTTACACAATAAAACTTACACTAGCCCGCAAACCCTGGATCAACCACCTTCCAAAAGCTTCTTCTTTGCTTCCTCGAATTACGCAGCTAAACAGCGCAAGCTAATCCTCACTGGAGGTTAAATTTAAAAACAGGCAAGTATGAGCGGAAGAAATGCTCAGCAAGATCATTATAGTAAATATAGGGTCGTTTGATATAAAACCGACATCTGCATTAGAGCAGAACATTTTTAAAAATCATAGTTGCTGAATCATAAAATTTTAGTTGAGGAACCCCCAGAATTGATTCCTTAATTGTATTCAAAACCATTTTGATATTCTTGAGCGACATGCTTCAGCAATACTTTGAATCTTGACGAGAATAAAACTCGTAAAAACAGTGTTTACGGAAATATCGTAAACCACAATAACATGAAACAATGATCATGGAATGAATCATAAACTTTACTCAAAACTCAACTCTTGATATTAATACTTATTTTGTTGTCATATCAAATTAGATATCTATACGAACTTTGATGCTCACAACACCCATACTGAAGTCAACATCAATCATCTATACTAATACCACCTTTGATATTTAACAACAACGTAAGTATCCACAAAATCAGAAACTGAATCAAAGCCACAATTCACTTTTAATCCAAAACAGAATCAGTACTTTTAATCCAAAACAGAATCAGTTGATAAATCATTTATTCTATGAATATCAAAAATGATATGATAATTTAGATTAGGATCATTCTCCGACGGACGTACTATCACATGCTGATCAGCCCGTGTGATAGCACAAGGTCATGATTCATAGAAACGTGACCCCAAAAACACGAGTACTCAAACAAAAAGGCATAACTAGCCTGTGGCAAAATGGTGTCATAATATTCATATGGCACTTAGAAATAGCCCTCCGCTGGACCGTCCGTCCCGGTCACTTACGCAATTATGATCCAATCTTAAAACCTTTTATTGAAATGGGGTCATAATAACCGACACCCGAAATAATTTTATTCCCCCAATTCTTGGGTAGGAATATTCGCAACCAAATCACTTTTCTCAAAATCCAAAACATTTGTAAATCCGATAATTGGATAACTAAATCACTTAGCTACTCTGAATATAGAATAGCGGAAGAATACTTGCATAAATAGAATTATTTAATTCAGCGATATGTAAAACATTTATCTATTCCGAACTGAGAATAGGGAAAGCAATACTTGCATAATAAGCTTCAAAATAAATATCACTTGAACAATAAGTGATGATAGGGATACTTGCCTTTGGGTTTTAGTAGTTAGTCACACTCGCAAAGACGCATCTATTCTGACATTCTGTCTCAAAACATCACCGCCTTTAAGTTCAACACTTTACTGATATGCTGCTCCTGCTATTGCTAGAAGCCAGATATTCAATGTCATTCCATCTTACTCTTTATCCAACATCTTGTCTTGATCAACTCGAATGATCCGCATCTATAATTAAAATATAGAACTTTAATTGTCTAATCGATAACCACTCGACGAACTACGCGTCAAAATCCTATCGTCTACCCATACGATAACCCGCACATAAAAGAAACAGTCCAATACAAGATTCTTATGACCCTCACATAAATATAATAGACAAACATAGGACCCTTGATCCACATACACACCTAATTCACATAACACATAAGCACATAACTCATATATCACATAATTCATATCATATATGACTCGGTTCATCAAAAGGGTCGACTCGATACGTTTAAAACGGAAATCAGGTCAAAAATATGATTTATCGATGAATAATCGACTTAGAATCATTCGTAAAACAAGCGACCTTTTGAAAAAAAAAGGATTTTGGTCTCGAAAGTATTTTTATTGAAAGCGGAATATTTTTCTGAGTCTGTACGCGTTCATTTCGTATTAAACAGACAAACGGTTGATTTATTATGAATTTTTGAACATTTTTCGGAATAAAAACGATCTCCGAATCATTCAATAATAAAATAATAGGGCTCAAACACCTTAAAATAATTTTATAAGATTTATCGAGCCTGGAAAATAATTCAAGATATTATTTCAAAGCTCGAAACTATTTTTCGGAATTTTTAAATCAAAAATAAATAATTAAATCTAATTAAATAATCAATTAAAATTAATTAATAACTAATTAAATTAATTAATCAATTAATATTTAAATTAATTGACTAATTAAATAATTAATTATCAACTAAAATTAATTAACTAAATAATTTGGATTTATTTTGAATTAAAAATAAATTTTCAGAATTAAAACAGAATTTTGAATTATTAATAAATCATAAAATGCACAAACAAGTTTGGGAAAACAGAGAAGGGACATTTTGAATCAAAACCGGGTCGGGAATTTCTGGAAAACGGGTCAGGAACGGGTCGCTCAAGAACAGTTCAAGAACCGTCGGAAAATCTGCAGTTTTCGGCGAGCTGCAGAAAATCCGGCAGCCCCTCCGGCCACCTCCGAATGACCCCAAAAACACTCTATTACATCTGTTTTTCAGTCACGGTGGAATCACTAACAACCCAGCATCTCAATTATCCCCTAAACAGTAACAAACGACTCAAAATTCGAAGATTCCGGCCAGAACCTCCATAAAATCCGACGAGGTCGACTTCTTTCCGGTCGAAACACGATCATAGCGATTCTTTAACTAAAATTAACGTTCTAAACACGAAAATGAAGACACTGATACCCACAATCGATTCAAATCATTCACACCATCAACCAAACCAAGAATCACTTCAAAAAAAATCGAAATTAAATTCGACTAAAACCATGAACTCGAGATATATAGTCACGTAATCAAAACATACAAATTTATGCATAAATCGATTCCAAAAATCAAGGTAAAGCTGTTTATATCCTCAGAATCAATCACAAATCATCACACCTTAAGAACACAATTCGAACTAAAACCAAGAAAAACGAATTTGTAAAGGAGTAAACCTCTATTGATGAAATTGGTATCAAAAGGAAGGGCTCTTCAAGAGCTTCGTTTCGGTTATTCATACATCAAAAATGGATTACTGAGGCTCCTGGAATCATCAATCAAAGATCAAGAACAAAATTTCACCCCCACTTTTGTTCTTGAATTTTAGGATTTTTCTGAAAATTTTTATAAAAATTCTGAATAAATAAATAAATGGTTGGTATTTATATTTTTACAGAAATTATATCCCAAAATAAATTAAGGGTGTTTTATCCCCTAATTATAATAATTAAGGGCCCAAAATAATAATTACGGGGAATAATTTAAAAAACAGTAAAATTTAAAATTCGTATCAAAATTCCCCAAAAATTGCGAATATTTCAAAATTATAGAAATACTGGGTATTTGAAATACGATTGATTTTATAAAAATAAAAACACGAATTTTGTAGGGTTTGACGTCCCGGTGGGGTCCTAGTTCATTAATTTTTAAAACACAGAGACGATTCCTAAATTAACAGAAAACCCCGAATACCCATAAAATACAACCAGACTCACATAAAACGAGTAACGTAAGTAACCACGCGTATAATTTGCGGATCGATTCATATAAATACATTTTAAACACGTAACACGTATCCTATTGGATCATATAGGATTCAAAAATAGGTTACTTAGCTGCTAAGTAACTATAAAACGATACCATTTAATACTAGATTTGGATAATTATCAAAACAGAGCTTTTTATAAAACACCATATACGAAAATAATGTAATAATATCCCGTCTCTCGAGAATACGGGTTTTATTGATTACCGAAATAACTATCGTATCGAAAATATTGCGCCGGGCCGCGCACGGGTCAAACCGTAATCCGGATTGAAAAAGTCAAAACACGGAAAATGTCCGGAATTACCAGATTAGGTTAAGAAGGAGTTTTCGGAAGAGTTTCGGGTTGTAAAAACGTAAAAACGGTTGAAGTCGGATGATTCCCGGCTTTATAAAATAATTTTGGTAATTATTCAGAAAATAATTAATAATTCATAAATTAATATAAAATAATCTAACAGTCCAAAAATTACCAGAAAAATATCACAATTATCTATATTTTATTCTGGACATATAATAATTCAAATACTCAAATAATATCACATATAAACACCCAAACATCAATTCCACTTATCAGATAATTCACCAAAATTCACATAAAATCACATAAATAATTCAAAATAATTATAATAATATATTTGAAAATATGGGATATTACATTTTGCTTCTCAATACCCACTCTTTTCCAGTTCGTAATCGCTACTACCTTCCGTTTCTAATATTATACTAGTTATACTTTTGCTCGTTAGCATTCTATAACCTTTTAATAACCACATCAACCTTAGTATCACTAACGCGTTAGAATCGGAATACCACCATACTTGGTACCACTTCCTTTCTAGCTGCCTCCATCTTCGAAAGCTTGATCCATCATGTAGAAGTAAAAGAATTCATTGAGAGATCACTATGATCATGAGCACTTGTTACATTGCATAGTTAGGACAGAAGGTGGCCAACCTTTAGTACTTGATAAGCAATTAAACAATAGATGGTATCCTACTAGGCTTCTATCACACAGATAGATAGTCATTCGGCAATACCTCCCCTTCTGGAAGGGTTGTTCTTCTCAGTTTATATGAAATGAAAAGAAGAGAAAAGAACGAACTGAAGAGAATTGTATATACGTAAAAAAAAAATTATTGCCATAAAATATCTGTCTTGGAATCTACCTCTGAACTATAGAGGTTTGTCATAGGAGAACAAAACATATGTGTATATATATATCAACATCAAGTATTATCGCATCGCATTTCGCATGCTTAAATATTTTTGCTATTCCGTCCATCATTCTATGAACCCATGCTCTTCCTTGAGCTTATACTCAGTCACCTTTGAAACTCCCTCGTCATCGAAAATCGAATCTGGAATCTCATTCTAGACATCATCGTTACTAGAATTCTATGCTTGCACTGCAACCTTCCTCGTATAGTAATACGACTCTCTATTGATAAGAAAGAATAAATATTCAATAGGTAGATACTCTACTTAATTAGTCTATCAATGATAACTTATACACTACCACGACCCGTTTAGTGGTACTCAACCTCAACATCCATTCCAATACAACTCTCACGGTTGTAATCAGCTCATTACTCGCAGAATCATTACTGCATTACTATGGTCCACCACTGACCTACTGTCGTCATTCACTTTCCGTGAAATCTTAATATCTAACCATACGGAGTCCATACATATCATATAGAATACTTCTAAGGAGTTAACATAACCACCAATCATAATTCATGAAGAACACTCCAAACTCTGACGTACTTTCATGACATGAAGTAGATAAAATTGTAGAAGAGTTTCAATCAAAGCAACGATAGCAGGTTAATACCATTCTTAATCATATGCCTTAAATAGAAGACTTAACTCGAAGGTTCGTTTAGTCCTTTTTGAAATATGGTCCTGGATTATCCTCAAGATAGGACCTTCTAAGATAGATAGCCCGCTCATGGCGATTACACGAATTAAACCTTTACCAACTATTATTA
This sequence comes from Apium graveolens, assembly GCF_009905375.1. Classification (NCBI taxonomy): domain Eukaryota; kingdom Viridiplantae; phylum Streptophyta; class Magnoliopsida; order Apiales; family Apiaceae; genus Apium; species Apium graveolens. The sequence goes on along the minus strand of NC_133651.1, from coordinate 228,897,172 downwards.
CGGTTGGGTATTGCACAGTCATCAGAAGGAATGTCAATCTTTCAAACCATAATACAACCTTTACGGCTTCAACCATTATCACTGTATTCCTCTGGCACGAGCGCCTGTAATTGTCCTCTTACACTTAAAGTGTCGGCCACCTCTTTGGCCTTTCCTGATAGTAAAATTTCCTTACAGTCAATATCATTTTAACCACCTCCAAATAAATTTTCTACCTCATTTCAATCACTGCTTATGTGAAAATGCTTTTCTTTAATATCTGATGAGTAAAAAAACATAAAAAAATATCACCATTTTTCCATAAGTTATTGCCTCAGTCTTTAGAGGTTTATCACTGTCATGACTGGCTCTCAATCATACTTAGAACATCTTTTATCTTAGGTCCTAATTGCCCTGAACAATTTCGACCTTTACTGGTTAGATCCCTACTTTCTCGTGGTTTAACACGTGCCCCACTTGGCATCATTATAATTATGTCATATTTCCTTTATCAACATTTTTATTCTTGAGAATTTTGAATATTACCTTTCTCCTTGTAAAACCTCTAGGGTTATCCTTGAATCGTTCCTCCTGTATTCCTTAGATACAAGGCATATCAAAATACCGTTTACTAATACCAGAATCATTGTCTATATACTTCTGAAAAATTTCTCCACTGATCCTTAAAGGTTATTATTACCTTAATCCTTTCCAATTCATACTGTCAAAACTCATACTGTCCCTATTAAGGGTGAAATGCCAACCTTTATGCATTCCCCTAGGATTCATTTTAAGTTACCGATGTTCTATCCTTAATTCCACCTTAAAAAGGTACCTGCATCCTTCCATGGATAAATCAAGTCATATATCCCTGATAAGGGTGTCTTCTTCAATCATTCCCACCTCGATAGTAGATGCCTAATTTCACAATAATATCTGTATACAAAATAAGGACAATCAATATGGCCTCCAAAAGATAACAACGGTTATCCGCTTTTCTTTCCTGATTTGGTAATGATCACATGGATATTCTGGAAGATATTGGTCGTGTTCAACGTGAACTTCTTCTTAATAAATCCTTATTTACTTTTGTTGTTTATCTCAACAGTCACCTCAATGTTGGGATATCTTTCATATCTGGCGTCTCCCTTTCTGGGTATCATGCCACCGGTCTTACACTTCACCTTCTTGAAGGTTATTTCCTTCATCCAATTTTCTTAATTTCTTACTTTCTTATCTCCTCAGTCTATCCGCGTCTCATTATTTATTCTTCGGATTACCTCAAGGTTTCCTCGAATCCTCCCAACTTACAGGGGATAAAATATATGTATCTCTTATGCCTTCAACCATCAATTTTAACTCATGGTGAATCACCCTCATCCTGACGAATGCATACTTTTCTATTTCTATTGCTACGAGTCTTTAGGGTTTCCTCATACCCAACTCCCTTATCATACCTCAAACTCTATTGCCTTTATATTCCTTTCCACTTCAATTTCTTTTTATTTTCCTTTCTCTTATCATTATTTCATGAACCAACACAACATAAGCATTGATTTCAAACATCCCATCATTCTGGATTCGTGTCCTCAGAACGAACCTTGACAACTTTTACAACTTAGATTCATAATTCATCATACTCGTCTGCCTTTGTTCTGGCTCTAAAGCTTTTACACTATCCCCATAACCTTGGGAAGTACTTTCCTGAAAATAATTGACTGAACTTAAATCAGTTTACTATAATCTCTTGCTCCGTGCCTTCTTTGGCCTTTCACCAGCGAGTGGTCTCTCTCTGAGGAGGGTAAGTGACAAAAACAGTCTTTTGTGATTCGTCAATCATTTAGAATCCCCAATGATTCCTATATTTCCTTTAGCCAGGCTCTTGCCTCGACTGGGTCAACCTGTTCCTTGGAACTCTGAGAGCTTAGCGACTTATAGGTCTTGAAAGAATTTCTCACCGCACTGTCTCCTCAGGGTGGTGGTTGGGGATAATAGTCTAAGTTCTCTTGAGACAGGTCCATGAATTACCGTATACAAGTACCGTCTCGGGTCTCCTTTCCTTACTCGACTTTCTGTTTCCTTAGTATGAAATGTTTCATCCTTCTCCCATACTTGGGGTTATCTTATACATTAAAATCCTCATTTTCCACTTTATTATGTTATGGGTTCCTTCTATCTTGATGGCGACCTCCCTGACTATCACGTTCAGGGTTTGCTCTAAATCTTATTCCTCAAACTAGCTTTCATTTAAGATCTCATCTTTAAGCTCTTGAACATTTGGAACCCAAATTCTGTAGGAATACCTCATTATTCCTTTCTCATCTTTCTCGGTATTAATCTTTTGTCTAATTGTTGGCTCTTTGCCTTCCTTCATCACTTTTTCTGGCACAATATGTTCTTTTCCAATAATTTGAACTGTATTGCAATCTCAAACAGCTTTTTGGTACCGGCTCCGGTTACCTTCACTTCTATTTCCATTTTCTCAAAATCTCTTATAAACTCTCCAAAAGACATTATCATCTTGAGTCTCTCCTTTTTTCTAAGGGCATCAGCCACCATATTGGCTTTCCCCGAATGATAAAGAATCTCCCAATCATAATTCTTGATTAGCTCTAACCACCTCCTCTGGCGTATGTTGAGCTCTTTCTACGTAAAAATGTACTAGAGCTCCTATGGTTTGTGTAAATCCCGCACTTCTCTCCATACAAGTAGTGCCTCCAATCTTTAGGGTAAAACTATTGCCACGAGCCTAAGCTCATGGGCGGGGATATCGAATTTTTATATTACCTTAATTGTCTTGACATGGACGCGATTATCTTGCTGTGCTGTATAAGAAGCACCCTAATTCCTTATGCGAAGCGTCACTTACAAATCACAAAATCTCCTTTTTCCATCCGGCAATGCCAACATAGGGGCCGTCACCAACCTTTGCTTCAGTTCTTAAAAGCTGTTCTCGCATTTCTCTGTCCATTCGAACTTCTCGGTCTTACGAGTAAGCCGTGATAAAGGGGCTACTATCTTTACAAACTTGAACGAAACTCTGGTAGTGACCGGACAATCCTACCTCTGGGAGTTGCCCTAACCATGGGCATCAATTCCTCAGTGGTCCTTTATTCATTCTTGTCAGGATCCTTCACCGGATCCTCCTCGGCAACAATCCCTTCTAGGACAACACCCTCAACCGCTACATCCTCAATATCAACATCATCCGGTCCTGCGTTAGGACGCTCTATCGGATCCACAATCCGATCTCCAATAAGTAATAAAACATCATCGCGTTGTTGCTCCTCAACCTCAGGGTTCGGTGTCCCGCTACCATATACGATAACGAACTACGCTTCTATCGCTACATTTATAAGGGTTCCCATAAGGGTTTTAACTGTCAATACTACATTAGGTAGTCCGACTATGAACTTGGCAAGAGTTCTTATTTATCTTAGTGAACATATTATCTTAACGTCACTTCATCTCTGAGGTTTATAACGCTTAGCTCTGATACCACTTCTGTAACACCCCCAAATCCGGGGTCGGGGATCCGGATTGTCACGAGTTCCAATTCCCTTAATAACACCCAATCTTATTAAACAATCAACTACTATGTACTGTGACCCCACAATATACACACACACACCACAAGTTATAGTCTCAGAGATGAATATCCAAAAATAATCACAAGTCGTTTTATTCCACAATTATATGTCAATACACCTTAAAAAGGTTTCTGAATAAATTTACATTTCTTTGCCATTATTACAATTCATAAATATACATAAATCTGGTACATCAAAAGTTGAAAGCCTAGCCTATTGGTAGCTCCTACCTCGGCTATAGCCACATCAACGCCTATAGGAAACTGCAGAATGTTTCCTATCCGCTCGCGAATCGGGAGCTTGGTCCTGTTCATCTTGTCTATCTGATGTTGTGTGATGAAAGAAGAAAGCAAGGGTGAGCAGCAAGCCCACCAAAATAATATGTATAATGATTAACAATATATGAGCATTCTCATAGTACTCATGAAAGTCTTGGTCAAGAAGAAATGAACCAAGCTGAAATCTTAACGCGACCAAGTCGCAAAATAATTCAGTATATATATACATATACTTTTCAAAATCTTGGAAGTCCTCATCCATGCATAATATACACAGAGTTCCAGTTAATATCTGTACAAAAATATCGTTGCAAGGTGATCTCATATATCTAACCTTGTCTCAACGTTTTTCTGAAAATCTTTGTCATGCATAAGATAATCATTTACTAGATAGATGTTTAAAAGATGAAGTTACAAGATACTCCAATATACTTATATCTTTTCCAAATACTACTTGAACTACCACCGTTCAAGTTATAATTAGTTTCAAAAGTTCATCACACTGATGAGCCTACAAGATAAGACTTGAATAGATTCAATCTTTGAAATATTTTGAAGGAAATGAAGTTATGATATACTTTATTAAGTCCCGATATATATATACACCTATATATATACATACGTTTCCTGAAAACCTCTGTCATGTAAAGTATGAACAGAATTGCAATATCCAATAAATTTGGAAAGGAAAGAATTTTGGCATAAACCTGATATCTTGCTGATCAGGAAAAGATACCAATAAGTAACCTTTTCTACTAGTAGATGGATGAATCCCCCACCGGTCATCACCCTGGCCACATAAGGACCTTATGCTGGACCGCCACCCGGCCTCTTACGCGTTGATGGACTGCCACCCAGCCACTTACACTTTGATAGACCGTACCCCGGCCTGTCGCTTATGCCGACTCAATTAGATGGGCTTACTTCCCGAACGTTGGGTAAGTAATCAATTCATTTGTTTTCTCCAAACAGCAACCACGTTGCGAATGTAAAATGCACCACAGAGCTGGATCCCCCAGGTTTTGAGCGAGTATTTAAATCCCCTTTGAAAGGAAGATCTTAAATATAAAACAAATGAGTTTTGGGGTCCACTCTAACTTTAAAAATCATTTTGAAGACTCGAAAACATTTTTAAGAATGTTTGGAGTACTGCTGATTTATTAAAATAAATCAGCCCCGATATATTAGAAAATATCTAAATATTATTATTTAAAAAATATTCTCATAAAGATAATCCTTATAAAAATAATCGAAGTAGAAGTTTTAAAACTTATACTTGAAATGAATATTAAATAACCAAAGATATACTTATATGAAAGTACTATCTTTATTTGAATAATCGAAAATAAGTTTGATTATTGACACCTTATTCTTTAATAAAATAAGGAATATATTTCAGTAATAAGCGGAGTTATAATACCTCGAATGAATATTATAAATAATATTCATTAAATAAAATAAAGGAGTCATACATCCTCAAATGAATATTCAAATAATATTCATTAAACAATATAACTGAGTCATAAGCCCTCGAATGAATATTCAAATAATATTCAATAAATAAAATAAAAGGAGTCATAAGCCCTCGAATGAATATTCGAAATAATATTCAATAATAAAATAAAATTATCGAATAAACCTTATTCGATTAATAGTTTTGAAAACTATAACCATATATATATATAAATATATATATATAAAATCTACTCGGGATCCTCGACTCCCGGTTTTAGAAAATGTTTTCACCTTTGGGTCCCTATACTAAGGGTATATGCAAATTACCGCTATTCTCTAGCATAAGTATTATCAACTGAACCAACAGATATATATGGCAAGAATACGAAACAGGCATGCATATATATACCATATCAGCATGCTTCAATATATCGCAACATTTGCTAATTAACCAACATGCATCTATCGCAAGATAATGCATATACATATATACATCACAACAACAGTAAAACGGGTAGAAAACTTGCCTGAGCGACTGGGGGTTACGAATGGCTCGGGACGAGTCTGGTAACCTATAAGCAACAAGTAAGTTGGAATTAAACCAAAGTCACTTGTAAATCTATACTCTAACCAACTCAGACTCTAACGCTCGTTTTGCGCTTACTGATTCTCTTAAGTCACTCGAGTACCCTCGGCTCCACCATTTTTAATAATTTAACCATTACGAGTTTTAAGGCAATTCCTTCGCGAGTGTCTTACCAACTGCCTATTACACCTTACATAAATGTTTCATACTTCAATTAGTCCTTTAAGGTCTTTAACCTATGTTTCAAAGTAAGGCGAGGGGTAAGGGTTCGTTCGCGAACGTCGTTACTTAAAACGGCCGTTTCTCCTAAACCGTACATCGGAATCAAACGAACTACATATCAAAACGAAGCTCGTAACATGAACTATCTAAACATGGAAATGGTCAAAACCTAGCAGTGAGTTCAAGGGTTCTGATGTTAAGAACAAAATAAACAGTCTACGGTAAATCGGGCATTACGACGGTTATGTTTACGCGATTTCCCAAATTTAAACCATTCCAAAACAACCACCAATCAACCCCAAATCAATCATACAACCAACATCCATCCAAAACACACTCCAACAGCCCCAACAACTCAATATTATCAATTTATACTTATTCCCCACAAGAACTAAAAGCTTTACTTAAGTTCTTTAACTAATTATCAAGATTTACAACTCCAAAAATACCACCAAACCAACTAATCTATACAAACTCAACCAAACTTTAAACAAACAAGCATCATGCTTCACATATACTATATCAAACATATTCATTCCTAATTACTCAAAACTAAAGCTAGGGTTTGGAGTTTATACCTTCCTTGGAGAGTGGAGAATCAAGAGAATGGCTTGGAATCACCCTTAAGGTCCTTATCCAAGCTTAAACTAAACAAAACTTCAAGAACAAAAATTTTAGTTCTTGAAAAACACTATTCACCATCTTCTTCCATGATTTATAGAAAAAGATTGGCTTGGAATTAGAAGCTTAAACTTATAGGGAGTATGTAACTATCCATGGGGAAGCTTAGATAAATACCTTGCTAAATTGTAAGTGGTGGAGCTTGGATCTTCATCTTTTAAGAAAAGAAGCCGAGAGCTTCATGAAGAAAATGGGGGGTTTGTGTTTTTTTGATGAAAATGAAATGTTTTGGCTTGGTTGGTGGCTTTTGATTTGTTTTGTTTTCTTACCCTTTTTACCATGGTAACTTTTGTGTGGCTCACAATCATCCAACAATTCCTTCCCTTATGTCATGCTTATGTCACCTTGCACATGTCATAATGCTTCCACTTTTCCACACCTTGTGGTTTGATGATGTCACAATCCTTGGCTTCTTGTACAAGCTTGTCTCTTGGTCACTTATTTGTTTTACGGTTCACTTATCTTTCGTTCTCGTTTATCGATTGAGGGATCATACCCGGGATCTTATTACTTGGGTTCCCCTAAACCTTTCTCAATACATTATATTCCTTTTATGATCCTCTCTTATAATCCTTTAATTTAAATCCTTTTTATCCTGTTACCTTATACTCAATTCTTTCCGTATCTAATGGATTTCCGGGAAAAATCAAAGTGTTCGGAATTGGATTCTGACGATCTTTACATACACTTATATACCACATAGAGTACTAATAATATCTCAGAAGATCAATAACAGAACCCCTACATAGTGTGGCTTGAAAAGTTTTCTCATTCAGCATAATCTGCAAAATCACTATTCATAAGGGTTTCAAAATTTTCCAAAAATTGGGGTTATTACATTAAACTTATGGCTCATCTAAGTTATGAATTATGAAAGCTAAAGAAACAAACCTCTTGAATTATGAAGGTGTGTAGCTTGATTTTTGAAATTTTTCCTTTGCTTTTCATGGAAAAGCCGAGAGCAATAGACGGGGGAAAAAGAGAAATGAGTTTGTTTTGGTTGCTTTTGATTTTGGTGTTTGTGAAATAAATATTTGGTGGAGATTGCTTTGATAAAGTGTAACACCCCCAAATCCGGGGTCGGGCATCCGGGTTGTCACGAGTTCCATTTCCCTTAATAACACCCAATCTTAATAAATAATCAACTACTCTGTACTGTGACCTAACAATAAACACACACACCACAAGTTATAGTCTCAGAGATGAACACTCAAAAAATAACACAAGTCCTTATATTCCACAATTATAAACCGTTACACCTTAAAAAGGTTCTGAATAAATTTACATATTCCTTGCCATTATTACAATTCATATTATACATAAGTCTGGTTCATCAATAGTTGAAAACCTAGCCTATTGGTAGCTCCTACCTCAGCTACGGCGGCATCAACGCTTTCAGAAGACTGCGGAACGTTTTCTAACCGCTTGCGAATCGGGAGCTTGGTCCTGTTCATCTTTTCTATCTGTTGTTGTGTGATGAAAGAAGAAAGCAAGGGTGAGCAGCAAGCCCACCAAAATAATATGTATAATGATTAATAATATATGAGCCTTCTCATAGTACTCATGAAAGTCTTGGTCAAAAGAAATGAACCAAGTTTGATATCTTAATGCGATGAAGTCGCAAAATATTCAGTATATATACATATATACTTTTCAAAATCTTGGAAGTCCTCTTCCATGCATAATATACACAGAGTTCCAGTTTATAATTGTATAAAAATATCGTTGCAAGGTGATCTCATATATCTACCCTTGTCTCAACGTTTTTCTGAAAATCTTTGATATGCATAAGATAATCATTAACTAGATATAAGTTGAAAATATGAAGTTACAAGATACCCCAATATACTTATATCTTTTCCAAATATTACTTGAACTACCACCGTTCAAGTTATAATCAGTTCAAAAGTTCATCGCATAGATGAGACTACAAGACAAGATTTGAATAGATTCAATCTTTGAATATCATTATAAATAATGAAGTTACGAGATACTTCATTAAATCCCGATATATATATACACCTATATATATACATTTCATACACTCCTTGAAAACCTTTGTTATGAAAATTATAAACAGAGTTGCAATATCCAATGAATTTGGAAAGGAGAAAACCTTGGCATAAACCTGATATCTTGCTGATCAGGCAAAGATACCAATAAGTAACCTTTTCTACTAGTAGATGGACGAATTCCCCACTGGTCATCACCCTGGCCGCAATAGGACCTTATGCTGGACTGCCACTCAGCCACTTACGCATTTGATGGACTCCCACTGAGCCACTTATACTTTCATGGACGCCCACTGAGCCCATGTTGCTTATGCCGACTCAAATAGATGAACTTACTTCCCGAACGATGGGCAAGTAATCAAGATGTTTTCTCAAAACAGCAACCTCGTTGCGAATGTAAAATACACCACTGAGCCGGATCCCTCAAGTTTTGAACGAGTATTTAAATCCCCTTTAAAAGGAAGATCTTAAATATAAAAATGAGTTTTGGGATCCGCTCTAACTTTTAAAAATCATTTTGAAGACTCGAAAACACTTTAAAGAGTGTTTGGAGTAATGCTGATTTAATGAAATAAATCAGTCCCAATATATTAGAAAATATCTGAATATTATTATTTAAATAATATTCCCATAAAGAATAATCTTTATAAAAAATAATTGAAGTAGAAGTTTTAAAACTTATACTTGAAATGAGTATTAAATAACCAAAGATATACTTATACGAAAGTACTATCTTTAGTTGAATAATCAAAGATAAGTTTGATTATCGACACCTTATTCTTTAATAAAATAAAGAATATCTCAGCAAATAATCGGAGTCATAGATCCTCAAATGAATATTCAAATAATATTCATTAAATAATATAAACTGAGTCATAAGCCCTCGAATGAATATTCAAATAATATTCAATAAATAATATAAAAGAGTCATAAGCCCTCAAATGAATATTCAAATAATATTCAAATAATAAAATAAAAGGAGTCATAAGTCCTTGAATGAATATTCAAAATAATATTAATTTAATAAAATAAAGAAGTCATAAGCCCTCGAATGAATATTCGTAATAATATTCATTAAATAAAATAAAGGAGTCATAAGCCCTCGAATGAATATTCGTAATAATATTCATTAAATAAAATAAAGTTATCGAATAAACCTTATTCGATTAATAGTTTTAAAAACTATATCAATATATATATATAAATATATATTATACTCGGGAGCCTCGCCTCCCGGTTTTAGAAAAAGTTTACCTTTTGATCCCCTATACTAAGGGTATACGCAAATACCGCTTATCTCTAGCATAGGTATTATGCAACGAATAAGCATTTGAACCAACAGATATATAAATCAAGAATACGAAACAGGCATGCATATATACCATATCACATGCTACAATATATCGCAAGAATTTGCTAATAACAAATATGCATTTATCACAAGATCATGCATATACACATATACATCACAACAACAGTATAACGGGTAGAAAACTTGCCTGAGCGACTTGGGGTGATAAAAGGCTCGGGACGAGTCTGGTAACCTATAAACAACAAGTAAGTTGGAATTAAACCAAAGTCACTTGTAAATTATACTTTAACTAACTTAGACTCTAACGCTTGTTTTGCGCTTACTGATTTGCTTAAGTCACCCGGGTACCCTCGGCTCCACCATTTTTAATAATTTAATCCTTTACGAGTTTTAAGGAGATTCCTTCGCGAGTGTCTTACCAACTGCCTAACACACTTACCATAAATGTTTCATGCATTAATTAACCCTTTTTGGTCTTTAACCTATGTTTCAAAGTAAGGCGAGGGGAAAAGTTTCGTTCGCGAAACACCGTTACTTGAAACGGTCGTTTCTCCTAAACCGTGCATCGGAATCGAACGAACTATATATCAAAACGAAGCTCGTAACATGAGCTATCTAAACATGGCAGTGGTCATAATCTAGCAGGGGGTTCTCGGGTCCTAATGCTATGCACAAAAACAGTCCAAAGAAAATCGGACGTTACGACGGCTATGTTTACGCGATTTCCAATATTTTAAACCATTCAAAACCCTCCCAATTCAACCTCAAATCCAATATACAACCAACATCCATCCTTATCACATCATAACAACCTCAACCAATTCAATTTTAACATTCATACTTATGCCTAAGCTTAACTTTAACCATACTTAAGTTCTTTTAATCAAAACCACAACATTTACCATTCCATTTCACTACCATTTCAATTCCCAAACTCTAATCACAACAACAAGCTACAATATCATTCTACTAATCAAAATCATCTTATAATACATAGGAATCTAGGGTTTGGAGATGGTATACCTTCCTTGAAGTGGTGGGAGGAGCTAGGAAGCCTTAAGAAGCTTTGAGAAGTCTTAGGAATGCTTGGATCTTCAAGGAAAACAAGAAAAACTTCAAGTTAAAAACTTGAAAACACTATTCATAGCCTTCTTCTTTGATTAAATGGAGAAGATGGAGAAGGAATTGATGGCTTAAACTCATGATATAGCCCTAACTAAGCATGAAGATGATTAGGGAATTAACTCACCAATTTAGGAAGCTTGGATCTTTGATTTTGAATTTCTTGCTCTTTTGAATAGTAAAAAGCCGAGAGCTTCTTCAAGAACAAGCCTTGGTTCTTTTTGATTTTGATGAAAATGATTTTACTTGGCTTGATTGCTTTGTTTTTGTGTTTGATTTAGTCAATTACCTTGTTGCCCTTGAATTTGTGTGGTTCTCATTCAACCACACCTCCTTCCTTCCCATGTCATGCTTGTGTCATCCTCATGATGTCATCCTCCCCTCCTTGTCCTCTTTCTATTGGTTGGATGACATCATCCCCACTAATCCCCTTGATTAACTTCCTAATCGTTTGCCTAATGACCGCTGATCTGTTATACGGTTCGTTTAACTTTCGTTTTCGTTTATCGTTTGAGGGATCATACCCGGGATCTTATTACTTAGGTTCCCTTAACCTTTCTCAATATATTGTATTCCTTTTATGATCCTCTCTTATAATCCTTTAATTTAAATCCTTTTTATCCTGTTACCTTATACTCAATTCTTTCCGTATCTATTGGATTTCCGGGATAATCAAAGTGTTCGGAATTGGATTCTGACGATCTTTACATACACTTATATACCACATAGAGTACTAATAATATTCCATAAGATCAATAACAGAACCCCTACATAGCGTGGCATGAAAATTTTTCTCATTCAGCAAAAACACTATTCATAAGGGTTTCAAAAATTTCCAAAAATTGGGGTTATTACAGTCTCCCCTCCTTAAAAGGATTCCGTCCCGGAATCAGATAGAAAACAGTTTGGGATGCTTTTCTAGCATTGTGCCTTCTAACTCTCTAGTCAATTTTCGACATTGTGGTCCTACCACCAACTCTGCCTAGTTTGATAATCCTTCTCCTAAGCACTTGTTCCTTTTCACTCTATAACCCTTCCTGGTTGCTCCATATAGGTTACGTCGGGTTGCATATCTATGCGCTCATATGCCTCTATTTATCTGGCATCTGAATTACACTTCCTTAACATTGATACGTGAAACACGTTACGACCTGCTACATGTTCGGGGTTAGGGCTAGCTCATATGCTAACTTCCCAAACGTCTTAATATATCCAAGGGTCCAACAAATTGTAGACTTAGCTTTCCTTTCTTTCCGAACCTCATCAATCCTTTCCAAGGGATACCTATAACATTACTAGGTCCCCTATTTCATACTCTTTGTCCTTTCATTATCAAATCAGCATACTTTTTATGTCCATCTTGGGCTACTACCAGTCGTCTTCTGATTAGATCTATTATATCCTTGGTCCTTTGGACCACTGCTGGTCCGAGCATCTTGCGCTCTACAACTTCATCCTAACATAAGGGAGATCGACATTGTCTTCCCTCAAGGATCTCATAAGGCGACATCTTTATAATGACAAATGATCTATTGTCGTAAGAAAACTCAATCCGTGTTAAGTGATCATTCCAATTTCTTTCAAGTCTATTGCACAGACTCTCATTATAGCTTTTAGCATTAGAGCTTCTGCTTCTCAATACCCATTCTTTTCGAGTTCGTAATCGCTCCTACCTTCCGTTCCTAATATTATACTGGTTATACTTTTGCTCGTTAGCGTTCTATAACCTTTTAATAACCACGTCAACCTTAGTATTACGAATGTGTTCCCATTCTGAATACCACCATAACTTTACTACTCCTTTTTCAGCTGTTTCTATTTTCGAAAGCTTAATCCTTCATATAGAAGTAAAAGAATTTATTGAGAGATCACTATGATCATAAACACTTGTTATCTCACATAGTTAGTACAGAAGGTGGCCAGCCTTTAGTACTTGACAAGCAATTAAACAATAGTTGGTATCCTACTAGGCTTCTATCACACAGATAGACAGTCATTCGGCAATACCTCCCCTTCTGGAAGGGTTGTTCTTCTCAACTTACATGAAATGAAAAGAAGAGAAAAGAACGAACTGAAGAGAATTGTATATATAAAAAAAATATACTGCCACAAAATATCTGGCTTGGAACCTACCTCTGAACTACAGAGGTTTGTCATAGGAGAACAAAACATATACATATTTATATCAGCATCAAGTATTATAGCATCGTATTTCCCATGCCTAAATATTTCTATTCCGTCCATCATTCTATGGACCCATGCTCTTCCTCGAGCTTATACACAATCACCTTTGAAACTCCCTCGATTTCGAAAATCGAACCTGGGATCTCATTTTAGACATCACCGTTACTAGAGTTCTATGCTTGCACCGCAACCTTCCTCATATAGTAATACGACTCTCTTTTCATAAGAGGGAATAAATATTCAATAGGTAGATACTCTACTTAATTAGTCTATCAATGATAACTTATACACTACCACGACCCGTTTAGCGGTACTCAATCTCAACATCCATTCCAATACAACTCTCACGGTTGTAATCAGCTCATTACTCGCAGAATCATTGCTGCATTACTATGGCCCACCGTTGACCTACTGTAGTCATTCACTTTCCATGAAATCTTAATATCTAACCATACAGAGTCCATACATGTAGTATAGAATTCTTCTAAGGAGTTAACATAATCACCATTCATAATTCATGAAGAACACTCCTGATCCTGACATACATACATGACATGAAGCATATAAAATTGCAGAAGAGTTTCAATCAAAGCACCGATAACAGGTTAATACCATTCTTAATCATATGCCTTCAATAGAAGACTTAACTCAAAGGTTTGTTTGGTCCTTTTTGAAATATGGTCCTGGCTTATTCTCAAGATAGGACCTTCTAAGATAGATAGCCCGTTCATGGCGATTACACGAATTAAACTTTTACCAACTACTATTACGGTTGGGTATTGCACAGTCATCAGAAGGAATGTCAATCTTCCAAACCATAATACAACCTTCACAGTTTTAACCATCATCACTGTATTCCTCTGGCACAAGCGCCTATAATTATCCTCTTACCTTTAAAGTGTCGGCCACCTCTTTGGCCTTTCCTGATATTAAAATTTCCTTATAATCAATGTCATTTTAACCACCTCCAAATAAATTTTCTACCTTATTTCAATTACTGCTTTTGTGAAGATGTATTCCTTAAAATCTGATGAGTAATAAAAAAATATCACCATTTTTCCATAAGTTATTGCCTCAGTCTTTAGAGGTTAATCACTGTCACGACTGACTCTCAATCATACTTAGAACATCTTTTATCTTAAGTCCTAATTGCCCTGAATAATTTTGACCTTTACTGGTTCGATCCATACTTTCTCGTGGTTTAACACGTGCCCCACTTGGCATCATTATAATTATGTCATATTTCCTTTATCAACATTTTTATTCTTGAGAATTTCGAATATTTCCTTTCTCCTTGTAAACCTCTAAGGTTATCCTTCAATCGTTCCTCCTGTATTCCCTATATACAGGGCATATCAAAATACCATTTACTAATACTAGAACCATTGTCTATATACTTCTGAAAAATTTCTCCACTGATCCTTAAAGGTTATTATTACCTTAATCCTTTCCAATTCATACTGCCAAAACTCATACTATCCCTATTAAGGGTGAAATGCCAACCTTTATGCATTCCCCTAGGATTCATTTTAAGTTACCGATGTTCTATCCTTAATTCCACCTTTAAAAAGGTACAAGCATCCTTCCATGGATAAATAAAGTCATATATCCCTGATAAGGGTATCTTATTCAATCATTTCCACCTCGATAGTCTATACCGAATTTCACAATAGCATCCTTATTCAAGTTAAGGTCAATCCACATGGCCTTCAAAAGATAAAAATGGTTATCCGCTTTTATTGCCTAAATTGGGTAACGATAACAAGGATGTTCTGGAAGATATTGGTCATGTTCAACGTGAACTTCTTCTTAATAATTCCTTATTTACTTTTGTTGTTTATCTCAACAGTCATCTCAATGTTGGGATATCTTTCATACCTGGCGTCTCCCTTTTTGGGTATCAAGCCACCGGTCTTACACTTCATATTCTTGAAGGTCACTTCTTTCATCCAATTTTCCTAATTTCTTACTTTCTTGACTCCTCCGTCCATCCGCGTTTCCTTATTAATCAATCGATCTATCTCAAAGTTTCATCGAATACTGTCAACTTTAAGGGAATTAACTATACGTATCGCTTACGCCTTCAAACCTTGAATTTATCTCATGATCACTCACCATCGCGCTGATGATGACACACTTCTCTATATTTATTGCAAGGGTTTCTTAGGGTTTCCCATACCTAACTCCCTTATCACTTCTCAACTCTATTTCCTTTATATCCCTTTATACTCCTTCCCTTTTCAGTCTTTTATTTTTATTTCCATTACAACCATTACATGAACTAACACAACATAAGCATTGATTTCAAACATCCCGTCATTCTGGATTCGTGTCCTCAGAACGAATCTTGACAACTTTTACAACTTAGATTCATAATTCATCATACTCGTCCGCTTTTGTTCTGGCTCTAAAGCTTTTACACTACCTCCATAACCTTGGGAAGTACTTTCCCGAAAACAATTGTCTGAACTTTAATCAGTTTATTATAACCTCTGGCTCTGTGCCTTTCTTGGCCTGTCACCAACGGGTGGCCTCTCTCTTACGGGGGTAAGTGACAAAAACAGTCTTTTGTGCTTCGTCAATCATTTAGAATCTCAAATAATTCCTATATTTCCTTTAGTCAGGCTCTTGCCTCGACTGGGTCAAACTGTTCCTTGGAACTCTGAGAGCTTAGCGACTTAAAGGTCATGAAAGGATTTCCTACCGCATTGTTTCCTTAAGGTGGTGGTTGGGAATAAAAGTATAAGTTCTGTTTAGACAGGTCCATGAATTTCCATATAGGAGTACCGTCTCGGGTCTCCTTATCTTGCTCGACTTCTATTTTATCAGTATGAAATGTTTCATCCTTCTCCCATACTTGGGGTTATCTTATACGTTAAAATCCTCATTTTCCACTTCATTATGTTATGGGTTCCTTCTATCTTCATGGCGTCCTCCCTGACTATCACATTCAGGGTTTGCCCTAAATCTTATTCCTTGAACTATGACTTTCATCTAGGATCTCATCTTTAAGCTCTTAAACATTTGGAACCCAAATTCTATAGGAATACCTCATTATTCCCTTATCATCTTTCTCGGTATTAATCTCATATCTATTTTTTGGCTCTCTGCCTTCATTCATCACATTTTCTGGCACAATATGTTCTTTTCCAATAATTCGGTCTGTCTTGCAATCTCAAACAGCTTTTTGGTACCGGCTCCGGTTACCTTCACTTCTATTTCCATTTTCTCAAAATCTCTTATAAACTCTCTCAAAGACATTATCATCTTGAGTCTCTCCTTTTTACTAAGGGCATCAGCCACCACATTGGCTTTCCCCGAATGATAAAGAATCTCATAATCGTAATCCTTGATTATCTCTAACCACCTCATTTGGCGCATGTTGAGCTCTTTCTGCGTGAAAATACACTAGAGCACTTATGGCTTGTGTAAATCTCGTACTTCTTTCCATACAAGTAGTGCCTCCAATATTTAGGGCAAAACTATTGCCACGAGCCCAAGCTCATGGGTGGGGATATTGAATTTTATATTCCCTTAATTGTCTTGATGCGTACGCGATTACCTTGTTATGCTGTATAAGAAGCACCCTAATTCCTTATGCGAAGCGTCACTACACATCACAAAATCTCCTTTTCCATCCGGCAATGCCATCATAGGGGTCGTCACCAATCTTTGCTTCAGTTCTTGAAAGTTGTTCTCGTATTTCTCTGTCCATTCAAACTTCTCAGTCTTACGAGTAAGCCGCGTTAAAGGGGCTACTATCTTTACAAACTCGAACTAACCTCCGATAGTGACCGACCAATTCTACCTCTGGTAGTCGACCTAACCATGGTCATCAATTCATCAGTGGTCCTTTATTCATTCTTGTCAGGATCCTCCATGGGATCCTCCTCAGCAACTATCCCTTCTAGGACAACATCCTCAACATGAACATCATCCGATCCCGCGTTAGGACGCTCTATCGGATCCATAATCTGATCTCCAATAAGTAATAAAACATCATCGCGTTGTTGCTCCTCAACCTCAGGGTTTGGAGTCCCGCTACCATATACGATAATGAACTACGCTTCTATCACGATATTTATAAGGGTTCCCATAAGGGTTTTAACTGTCAGTACTACGTTAGGTAGCCCGACTAGGAACTTGGCAAGAGTTCTTATTATCTTAGTGAACTTATTATCTTAACGTCACATCATCTCTGAGGTTTATAACGCTTAGCTCTGATACCACTTCTGTAACACCCCCAGATCCGGGGTCGGGGATTCGGGTTGTCACGAGTTCCATTTCCCTTAATAACACCCAATCTTAATAAATAATCAACTACTCTGTACTGTGACCCCACAATAAACACACACACCACAAGTTATAGTCTCAGAGATGAACACTCAAAAAATAACACAAGTCCTTATATTCCACAATTATAAACCGTTACACCTTAAAAAGGTTCTGAATAAATTTACATATTCCTTGCCATTATTACAATTCATATTATACATAAGTCTGGTTCATCAATAGTTGAAAACCTAGCCTATTGGTAGCTCCTACCTCAGCTACGGCGGCATCAACGCTTTCAGAAGACTGCGGAACGTTTTCTAACCGCTTGCGAATCGGGAGCTTGGTCCTGTTCATCTTTTCTATCTGTTGTTGTGTGATGAAAGAAGAAAGCAAGGGTGAGCAGCAAGCCCACCAAAATAATATGTATAATGATTAATAATATATGAGCCTTCTCATAGTACTCATGAAAGTCTTGGTCAAAAGAAATGAACCAAGTTTGATATCTTAATGCGATGAAGTCGCAAAATATTCAGTATATATACATATATACTTTTCAAAATCTTGGAAGTCCTCTTCCATGCATAATATACACAGAGTTCCAGTTTATAATTGTATAAAAATATCGTTGCAAGGTGATCTCATATATCTACCCTTGTCTCAACGTTTTTCTGAAAATCTTTGATATGCATAAGATAATCATTAACTAGATATAAGTTGAAAATATGAAGTTACAAGATACCCCAATATACTTATATCTTTTCCAAATATTACTTGAACTACCACCGTTCAAGTTATAATCAGTTCAAAAGTTCATCGCATAGATGAGACTACAAGACAAGATTTGAATAGATTCAATCTTTGAATATCATTATAAATAATGAAGTTACGAGATACTTCATTAAATCCCGATATATATATATATACACCTATATATATACATTTCATACACTCCTTGAAAACCTTTGTTATGAAAATTATAAACAGAGTTGCAATATCCAATGAATTTGGAAAGGAGAAAACCTTGGCATAAACCTGATATCTTGCTGATCAGGCAAAGATACCAATAAGTAACCTTTTCTACTAGTAGATGGACGAATTCCCCACTGGTCATCACCCTGGCCGCAATAGGACCTTATGCTGGACTGCCACTCAGCCACTTACGCATTTGATGGACTCCCACAGAGCCACTTACACTTTCATGGACGCCCACTGAGCCCATGTTGCTTATGCCGACTCAAATAGATGAACTTACTTCCCGAACGATGGGCAAGTAATCAAGATGTTTTCTCAAAACAGCAACCTCGTTGCGAATGTAAAATACACCACTGAGCCGGATCCCTCAAGTTTTGAACGAGTATTTAAATCCCCTTTAAAAGGAAGATCTTAAATATAAAAATGAGTTTTGGGATCCGCTCTAACTTTTAAAAATTATTTTGAAGACTCGAAAACACTTTAAAGAGTGTTTGGAGTAATGCTGATTTAATGAAATAAATCAGTCCCAATATATTAGAAAATATCTGAATATTATTATTTAAATAATATTCCCATAAAGAATAATCTTTATAAAAAATAATTGAAGTAGAAGTTTTAAAACTTATACTTGAAATGAGTATTAAATAACCAAAGATATACTTATACGAAAGTACTATCTTTAGTTGAATAATCAAAGATAAGTTTGATTATCGACACCTTATTCTTTAATAAAATAAAGAATATCTCAGCAAATAATCGGAGTCATAGATCCTCAAATGAATATTCAAATAATATTCATTAAATAATATAAACTGAGTCATAAGCCCTCGAATGAATATTCAAATAATATTCAATAAATAATATAAAAGAGTCATAAGCCCTCAAATGAATATTCAAATAATATTCAAATAATAAAATAAAAGGAGTCATAAGTCATCGAATGAATATTCAAAATAATATTAATTTAATAAAATAAAGAAGTCATAAGCCCTCGAATAAATATTCGTAATAATATTCATTAAATAAAATAAAGGAGTCATAAGCCCTCGAATGAATATTCGTAATAATATTCATTAAATAAAATAAAGTTATCGAATAAACCTTATTTGATTAATAATTTTAAAAACTATATCAATATATATATATATATATAAATATATATTATACTCGGGAGCCTCGCCTCCCGGTTTTAGAAAAAGTTCACCTTTTGATCCCCTATACTAAGGGTATACGCAAATACCGCTTATCTCTAGCATAGGTATTATGCAACGAATAAGCATTTGAACCAACAAATATATAAATCAAGAATACGAAACAGGCATGCATATATACCATATCACATGCTACAATATATCGCAAGAATTTGCTAATAACAAATATGCATTTATCACAAGATCATGCATATACACATATACATCACAACAACAGTATAACGGGTAGAAAACTTGCCTGAGCGACTTGGGGTGATAAAAGGCTCGGGACGAGTCTGGTAACCTATAAACAACAAGTAAGTTGGAATTAAACCAAAGTCACTTGTAAATCTATACTTTAACTAACTTAGACTCTAACGCTTGTTTTGCGCTTACTGATTTGCTTAAGTCACCCGGGTACCCTCGGCTCCACCATTTTTAATAATTTAATCCTTTACGAGTTTTAAGGCGATTCCTTCGCGAGTGTCTTACCAACTGCCTAACACACTTACCATAAATGTTTCATGCATTAATTAACCCTTTTTTGTCTTTAACCTATGTTTCAAAGTAAGGCGAGGGGAAAAGTTTCGTTCGCGAAACGCCGTTACTTGAAACGGTCGTTTCTCCTAAACCGTGCATCGGAATCGAATGAACTATATATCAAAACGAAGCTCGTAACATGAGCTATCTAAACATGGCAGTGGTCATAATCTAGCAGGGGGTTCTCGGGTCCTAATGCTATGCACAAAAACAGTCCAAAGAAAATGGGACGTTACGACGGCTATGTTTACGCGATTTCCAATATTTTAAACCATTCAAAACCCTCCCAATTCAACCTCAAATCCAACATACAACCAAAATCCATCCTTATCACATCATAACAACCTCAACCAATTCAATTTTAACATTCATACTTATGCCTAAGCTTAACTTTAACCATACTTAAGTTCTTTTAATCAAAACCACAACATTTACCATTCCATTTCACTACCATTTCAATTCCCAAACTCTAATCACAACAACAAGCTACAATATCATTCTACTAATCAAAATCATCTTATAATACATAGGAATCTAGGGTTTGGAGATGGTATACCTTCCTTGAAGTGGTGGGAGGAGCTAGGAAGCCTTAAGAAGCTTTGAGAAGTCTTAGGAATGCTTGGATCTTCAAGGAAAACAAGAAAAACTTCAAGTTAAAAACTTGAAAACACTATTCATAGCCTTCTTCTTTGATTAAATGGAGAAGATGGAGAAGGAATTGATGGCTTAAACTCATGATATAGCCCTAACTAAGCATGAAGATGATTAGGGAATTAACTCACCAATTTAGGAAGCTTGGATCTTTGATTTTGAATTTCTTGCTCTTTTGAATAGTAAAAAGCCGAGAGCTTCTTCAAGAACAAGCCTTGGTTCTTTTTGATTTTGATGAAAATGATTTTACTTGGCTTGGTTGCTTTGTTTTTGTGTTTGATTTAGTCAATTACCTTTTTGCCCTTGAATTTGTGTGGTTCTCATTCAACCACACCTCCTTCCTTCCCATGTCATGCTTGTGTCATCCTCATGATGTCATCCTCCCCTCCTTGTCCTCTTTCTATTGGTTGGATGACATCATCCCCACTAATCCCCTTGATTAACTTCCTAATCGTTTGCCTAATGACCGCTGATCTGTTATACGGTTCGCTTAACTTTCGTTTTCGTTTATCGTTTGAGGGATCATACCCGGGATCTTATTACTTAGGTTCCCTTAACCTTTCTCAATATATTGTATTCCTTTTATGATCCTCTCTTATAATCCTTTAATTTAAATCCTTTTTATCCTGTTACCTTATACTCAATTCTTTCCGTATCTATTGGATATCCGGGAAAATCAAAGTGTTCGGAATTGGATTCTGACGATCTTTACATACACTTATATACCACATAGAGTACTAATAATATTCCATAAGATCAATAACAGAACCCCTACATAGCGTGACATGAAAATTTTTCTCATTCAGCAAAAACACTATTCATAAGGGTTTCAAAAATTTCCAAAAATTGGGGTTATTACATAAAGTGATGACATCACTTGGATGACCTCACCTCCAAGCCACATGTCTTTCCCTTAAGGTTCGATGATGTCACCTTCTCTTTTAACCACTTGTTTTAGCTTTTCTTGGAAGCTTCCTTCCCATTCTACTTGTATGTGCTTATCCCTTGGTCGTTTATTTGTTTTACGGTTCGCTTAACTCTATTCTCTTTCGTTGTTTGAGGGATCACATCCGGGATCTTATTACTTGGGTTCCCCTAAATCTTTCTCAATATCTTATAATCCTTTAATGATCCTCTCTTATAATCCTTGAATTTAAATCCCTTTAACCATGTTACCTTATACTCAATTCTTTCGGTATCTGGTGGATTTTCGGGAAAAATCAAAGTGTTCGGATTTGGATTCTGACGATCTTTACATATACTTATATACCACATAGAGTACTAATAATATCTCAGAAGATCAATAAAAGAACCCCTACATAGTGTGGTATGAAAAGTTTTCTTATTCAGCATAATCGGCAAAATCACTATTCATAAGGGTTTCAAAAATTCCAAAAATTGGGGTTATTACAAAGGTTGCTGAATTGATAAAGAAAGTTTTGATACTTGCCCACATTCGGGAAGTAGTTGATTATATAATATTGTAACTATCAACGAGCTATTATACGCTCGGGGAATGTCGATTAATTTCAGATTCCAATTATAAAGATAGGATTCTTCAAGGAACTGGAATGGTCTGGCACCTTGTGTGCCAGAGTGAGTGTAAGAGGCTGCGGAGTAGTTCATCAAAGCGTGGGAGGCTGTGGGACAATCCAGCATATCGCTCTCATGTGGCCAGGGTGATGACCCAATGGAATTCTCCCTTCTACTAGTATAAAAATTTTAGAGAGTGGTGAATTGCCTGATCAGCAAAGGTATCACGTTTTTCTAGTGGTTTCCTTCGTCTACATGTATTTGAACAACACCTTGTTTCTACTTTCACACGTGGGTTCGAAAGAGTTTCTTTTTAAACAAATGAGTTTTATACAAGTCTTTCCTTGTATCTTCATCGATATATGATGAACTATTGAAACTGATTTTTCTTGAAAAATAATGGTTTTCAAGTGAGTTTTATGAGATGTATATGTATTTTGAAGTATCTTGTAATTTCATCTTTTAACCTTATATATAATATATGATCATCTTATGCATGATAGATCTTCAAAAATTTATATATTAAGATGCTTTATTTTATCAAACATTATATATTATCTTGCAAGCTGTAATGCTCACTCTTACTTCATTTCTTCATCACACAACAACAGTTAGGAAGGATGGTCAGACTTAAGCATACCCAGCGCAAGAGCGTGGGAAGCGTCCCGCATCTACCCGCTGATATATTAGCCGCCATTGTTGTAAAGGTAGATCTATCTGTAGTTTAGGCCTTCTACTTTTGAGAATCAAATTATGTATAATTACAACTTATGTTGGATAATGGCAAAAAACTGTAAACTTATTAAGTAATAATTTTGGGTTTGAAATAACTTTTAACTTATGGATTTGAACGACTTTATTTATTTCAATTTAATCTCTGAGACTATAACGTGTTGTAGAGTGCGTGTATTATTGTGGGGTCATAGCATGCAGTTATTTATTTTGATTTAAGTTAAAGTGTTATTAATGTAAAGAAAGACCATGACGACCCGAATCCTTGACCCCAAATCTGGGGGTGTTACACCCATTATCCAAACTACACCCAAAGGCATGTCACAACATGTTAGGAAAGCATATCTTGACGGGCAATTTAGATTTAAGGATGACTATCTAAAAGAACAACCGGCTTTGAAAGATCAACTACTCAAAGCTGAGATGTCTATCAGTGATCACCGAGTTGCACGTCTTTCCATATAACTTTAGCTACAACAAGCATTATTTTCTAGTTTACGGGAATTCGTGGAGCAATCGTTATCTCACTCGGGGAAGGGAAAGGCAATTTCCAACAATGGGCCAAAAATCCCAGTTAGCAATTAAGCGCTGATTCCCACTTCTATTGGAATAGTTCTTGCCATGACTGAGCCAATGACCTCAATCAGTAAGTAAGTTCCTATATCAGGCCTATCTTCACAACCAATGCATGACTTGATGTTGTCTACTCAATCAACCCGAACTCTGAAGGATAACACAACTGAGGGGGGGGAAATTTTAGATCAAGAAAAAGTGGCTGCTGCTATCAATCTAATTAAGGTGCATTTCAAGGAGCAGATTCAGTATATGATGAGTTTCGTGATGAGATTAAATAAGGAGATAGAGGTGATGAGAGAAACTAAAGAATAGATGAAATGGTGCTCATTAAAGCTAGAGCAAGTGAGAAGAGTTCTAAAACTCAAGGGGAGCAATCAATTTCAAATCAAGATCTTCTGAGCCAAGTTCTAAAAACTCAAAGGAATCTTCTATGAGATGTATATGCTCCAAAGCCCCTATTCACTGAACTGGAGGAGAAAGAATTGGAAGAAGGGGAGATTGATGAAAATGATGTTCCTAAAGGGTTTGAGTCAGTGTTTTAAAAAGGTTAGATAGAAGAGAGAAAGCAAATCTTTGAAGATGAAGAATATGAGGATGAATATGCCTTCTCGGATGATTGCCGATTTTATGGAGCAACTAAAGAGTTTAAATTGTCATATGAAGCAATTCAAGATGAAATAGCCAGATCAAGATCCAGAATCCAAAGAGTTGTTCAAAGAAAGGAAGCTAGAGAGGCAAGGAAGTCATATCTTCAAAGGACTAGAAGAGGAAGTAAGTGGGAGGAAGTGAAGAGAAAAATGGACAAACCAGAAACTTATCTTAAAACAAATAATGATAACAAAATGCTCTTAAATATTATGGAAGAATTTAGGAAACATTATGTGAATATTCATGTCTTCTATCACGAGTTTAGTTAGATAATCACTAGTGTAACGGTGGATACTTTGAAGAACAAGTGGATAATTTATTTTAATCACATAGATGGGTTCGCAATGAAGATATCCACCAGTGTGCTAAAAAGATGAACATGGCTGAACTGTTTGTCCTAAATACAAAAATCCCATGGTTGACTTCACTGGAAAATGAATACTTCAGAGACAATCTTTACATGATGGTAATTAATATCTCTCTTTAAGCTTTGATGAACCATTCGTGATCAAAACGTTTGCAGATGGCAGGATGCAGAACTTAACATTATCTGATGAAAGCTTGAGACTAGTTTCATATATTTAACTCACCTTTCTAGAGAGTCAACTTAGAAGCAAAAGAGCCAAGCTAGAAGCTCCTAGAGTGAAAAGATATAAAACATGCCTCAAAGCTGCTGAAGGGCTATATACTTACAGGTTGAATGACAAGATTATCAGAGATTCAGAAAGAGACATGAGAAAGTTAAACATAGCATATTTTGAGATGTTGTTCATCAATGGTGTGGCTCAAATTAATCTCCTAAAAGATAGTGAACCTATTATCAGCAAGGATGATGAAGGGGATCTAGTCTTTGAGATCAATAAAAAGAAGATTAAAATCAAAATTTTCAGAGTAAGTGAGTCAGGTCCAATCAAGAAAACCTTGCCGTATGTCAAAGTTTGAACATGCAAAGATGACAAGCGTGCCTTGATTCCAATCATGAAAATATTTGAGGAAGTGTTAAAAGAAGCAAAAACACTAAAAGAGTTTAAGACTTTTCTAAAAGGATAAATGTATAGGTACTTACAAGAAAATCTTCATTGTTGTTCAGTCTTCTTCACATGATTACAACACCAGGTATCGTCAACTGATGCTCATTGAGCAGAACAATCCACTGCCTAAGAATGCACTTGAAATTGTAGCTCGTGATTGTGTTCAAGTAAGACTGGATAAACTTCTGAATCTCATACTGGATTCTACACAGGCCTCAGATCCTAAGAAGAAAGCTACCAAAAGAAATTCTGTTTAGACTGAATCTACCCAGGAAGGGAAAGGTAGTCAAAGCAAGAAAATATAGTAAACAAAGACCAAGAGGACATAGTTTATTTTCTCAAGCTAGAAGAACACTTCTTATCATTATAACCTGTAATTAAGAAATCTGGAATTATATATGTGATCCAAAATGCATTTAATATTATTCTCTGTTTTCCGTACGTACTTTGTCTTATTGTCAGTTGAGTTATCCTTTGGGATTTGCTTGTTAAACTCTAACAAAAAATAGGGGGAGATTGTAAATTATAATGTAACGTAATATATAACCGATGAAATATAACTAAATATGAAACAAAAACAGTTAAATAATATTAACTGTGAAGCACATGAACCCTGAATATGAAGACTGGATAGATACAAAGAATCAAAACATGGAATTAATGTTCTAAGTCCATAACCATGTCATGGAAAGAAGTTCATTAATATGTTCAAGCCTCCGTGAAGAATAAAATGTCATAGGACTTCAAGTGACTAGGAAATGTATTGATTCGAAGTATTGAAGATCAAGGGTTTCAATAATTAAAACAATGAATGACCAACAGGATGTATCCGTTCAGAATTGTAAAGTGGATTGAGTAAATCCAAATTAGTGCTAGTCGTTTGTGAAACAGACCAGTGCACTAAGTGTCAACATATCAGAAAATGATTGATTTAATTCATACAAGTGAATCAAGCTGATACAGACAAGTGTGAATCAGAAGAGGGAAAAAATATGGCTTTATTTAAAAAGTTAAGAAATTATTCTAAGTATTGGATATCCTCCATTCTTAACGTAAAATGATATTGATTCTAGGGTTAGAACATATTTTATCACTCATGGAGCAAGTGGATAATAATTCTTAATCCTAGAACTATCTCTTGGCGCAAGTGACAAGACCAGAAGTTCATTTTAGGCGCAACAGACTTAAAAAATATAAGGTAAGGAATCTTATTCCCCCGTTGGCACAACCAGATTGGAATTATAAGGGAAGAAACTAGGTCTGTTTGTTGGCGCAAGTAAATACATCCCTCTTGGCGCAAGTGAAACAAGTTTCTAAGTGCCAACTACACTATAGGCGCAATTGAAGATGTGGTTATTGATTTGATTACAGAAGCATAGAAATTAACATGGCTGTAATGAAGCCACGTATTTGATTGTGAAAAGTCTACACTAAAAAGAAGCAGAATGCATTTGATGCATTTAGTTATCTTGCTCAACAACCAACTGTTATTTACGAAGCTCCATTGACGGCCATATTTATTAAGCTTGTAAACATACCGTTACACTGTTGAATTTATTGTAGCTAATCATTTATTTGATTATAATGTAGCAACATCAAGATTTATATTAATAAAGCAATATATTCCATGAATTATTTTGTGTCTATTTTGATTTTGTACATTTAACGAAAAAATTGAAATGAATCGAAAAAGATTGTTGGTATCGTATTCAACCCCCTTTCTACGATCCTCTGGGACTAACAAAGAATTTGAAATTCATAATGCATCCAATCTTCTTTATTTGGTGTTGCCATCAAATATTGAAGTCTATATTCTTTAAATAAAAGCATATTTACCTAGAATTTTTTCATCTCTTTCTTATTTTCGTAATGTCGATATTAGATTTGATATTCTGCTGCTTTGATTTCAAAAATTAAAGACATATTATATCAAACGCCTATAATATATTTTGGACATAACATATTTTAAAACCACATCAATTTTTTTAAATTTTATGTAGCTAAAAAGTAGATATATTTTATCAATAACAAAGAGTGGTAATTATATGCATTGGTTATCATATATAGTTAAATAAAAAAGAGTGGTAATCCTCATTTGTTAATTAGAATCAGAGATGGGATGTGCACATCTAAATTTATACATATACTCTTTATTTATATCAACACCAAACTACACATGCATATTTTTAAATTATAATCTATCTCTATAATTGAGGGTGTGCACATATGTATTCAATAAATCACTAAAAGATATTTTCAATTCATTTGGTAGAGCATTAATAAAAATTTATAAATTTAAACAATTCATATTGATTTTAGTTGTACGCATATTTTAAGAATTGATGATCGTAAAATCTTGCAGATATATACTTTTTGACAAATCTTTCAAAATCTCAATAATTCGATTTCAGAAGACATAAAATACACTAATAAACCAATCAAAATCTATCATTTTATCGAATACAAAAAAAATACTGATTATCATCAAATTTTAATAAAGTTTTAAAAATCAAAATTTAATACCACCAAGTTTTAGTGCAATTTTTAAAATTTATATTGATTATATCTAGATTTTCAAAAAACTTTATTCCATCCTTATTAAATATCACGATTTTAAATTACTTTTTAGAATATAAATTGAATACACCTCGATTTCAAAAATCAAAAAAATCTATTAAAATGAGGATTAAATATACCCCTAATTTATTAGTTATTCCCAACGGTTATCCACAATCAAACTGATGATAATCTTCTTTTGGAAAATGGCATAATGCATAATATGACAACTGTATGGATTTATTATTTAGAGATAACTGACTCTATAAATACGAATCAGATATGCATGAATACCCCTATTTATAAATTTAATACACCTCGATTTCAATAACAAAAAAAATATTTAAATGAGTATTGAATATACCCCTAATTTATTAGTTATTCCCAACAGTTATCCACAACCAAACTGATGATAATCTTCTTTTGACAAATGAAATAATGCATAAGATGACAACTGTATGGATTTATTATTCTGAGATAATCGACTCTATAAATACCAATCACATATTCTTGAGTATTGAACATACAATTTTTATCAGATATATTTGTTTAACATAGTTTAACATATATGGCTCTTAATCTTCAAAATGTCTTTTGCAGATCTATTACGTTCATATATTTTTTAGTAACTTGTATGCAATTTTCGCATAGTATAGCTCAGGGAAGTGGTTTTGCACCAGCTTTAGCTACATGGTATGGCCCCCCTGACGGCCCTGGAAGTGGTAAGATATTCATTTTCAATAGTTTTTTACCACAGATATATTGATAAACTAACCAACTGACACACATGATTTATAATATATATATATATATATATATGATTTTTTCTTAAATTTTAATTGTAATTAATTTTTATTCAATTATAGGAGGCGCCTGCGGATTTGACACAGATGTTGGACAAGCTCCATACTCAGCCATGATATCAGCAGGAAATGCCAAGATTTTTCTTTCGGGTCATGGTTGTGGTCAGTGTTACCAGGTACATCAATTTAAATGATAACATTAATTTTTATCTTTAAATCTTCAATTATATTCTTAGTTATCAGGGATTAATATTCGAATCAATTCTGCAGGTACAATGCTCAGCTTCACAGTTCTGTTCAGGCCAACCAATTACAGTCACTATCACAGATGAATGCCCCGGAGCCTGTAACAATGTACCATTTCATTTTGACTTAAGTGGTCATGCTTTCGGAGCAATGGCTAAACCGGGACAAGAAAATAATCTTCGCCAGTTAGGACAAGTGGATATTCAATTTAGAAGGTATAATTAAGAAGTACAATAACTATTAAAATTGGATGTTTGGTTCATTTTATGATATTTTATTTATGTTTTCTTCAGGGTGCCATGCAATTATGGAGGGGAAAAAATTGCCTTTAAAATTGACCAGCATATTAATCCAAATTATTTTGCAAGCGCAATTGAATACATAAATGGAGATGGTGACATTGCATCTATGCAGCTTCGACCCGCAAACTCTGGAGAATGGATTCCAATGCAACAATCGTGGGGTGCGACATGGACTGCTAACATCAACCCATCAACAAAGGGCCCACTTTCCTTCAGAATTACTACTTCTTCTGGAAAATCTATTGAAGCTGATAATGCTGTTCCAGCAAATTGGGCTGCTGGTGCAAAATATTTCTCAAATACCAATTTTTAATTTTAAAATTTGTTTTTAATCATTAGTTCCTTGATGGTTAACTAAAAGAGGCCTACAAGGCCATTATTTTTATTATCAATGTGTAATAAACTAAACTGAAATGCAATATAAATGCGTAGTATATTTCTATTTCAAAAATTTTGATATATTATTTCTTCCTCTAATAAACTTCATCCACTACCATATTTGTCATGCATTTATTTTCTTAATACAATTTAAAATACATTATTTATGGTTAATAATCTAAAAGTCCATACACATTATATAAGAGATATTAATAATTTAAAAAAAATATTTTTAAGTAGTAAAAGTATCTTTTTAATTTGGGTAGAAATTATGGAACATTGCAACAATCCCCTACATCACAGGAAAATATATGTACAAAATCCGTGAAGATAGTTTTGATATACGTCCTACTAGAAAATATTTAAAATATTAAAAAATAAATTTCACAGGGTCCATAAATATTTTCTTGTGAGGACATATATAAATTAAGTCATGTTAATTGTAGGTTCGATTGATGTTACATTTTCACTTTATAATATCTATTTAAAAATTTAAAAAATATAAGCATTATAATTAACGGGCACTTAACCTTTTTTTACTGATGGTACTTGATAAAATACGCATATTTATGTGATAAATTACTAATAAAAAATATATTTAGAGAATATAAGATATACTACGACATCAATCTTTGCACGAGATTGAGGATGAAATTGTAATAGTATTTCTTTTTTCTTTTTTCATCACGATTAACTTTTTCATAAATAAATTGTATCTTGATAAAATATCTGAAGATTTTTTTTTCAATCAAATTTTTTTAGCATCTAACCAAAATGTACGTAACTTGTCTCCAAACGTTTATCCAATAAAATCTTAATATCCAAAAAGAATATTCCTACAATGAAAATTGAAAATACAAGTAATAATTATATTGGAGGAAGATTAAACACCTATTAAGAACCTTTCCAGCTCACTCGGTGATCATGCCTTGTAAATAAGGTTTCTTAAATCAAATAAGACAAATGCACAATTCTGATGACAAGTATGACACCCCTAAAATCCGGGGGTTTGTATTTGACGTCACCCCACGAAAACACATTTAAAATACTTTTAAAAACCTATATATTTTGAAAAGATAATAAAAATCAAAGAATTTAAAAATTGAAAGCTTTAAGAAAATGGTTTAAAAGAAAAATAGTTTAACCCCTAAAACAAGGATCGCATATAGGTCACAGTATTGAAATTAGAAACAACCACTATTATTATTAAACATCATCTTTTACTATATCAAGTCATCTTCGATAAGAAGAATCACTGCCACTTTATTTACAAACCTGATTTATAACTGAATCTCAATAAAATAACTCTATCTTGAAACATCCTCATCAATCTCCCTAGATACATTTTTTGACCTCTAGATAATGTAACCACTCATGCTCTTCACCTAGACTTAGCCCTAAATTTGATCGTAATCAAGCAACTCATCTTTAAGACTTTCTAAAATGGTTAGAAGAAAATCAAGGGTGAGCAACAATGCTCAGCAAGTATCAATATAACACCAACAATTCTAAAATAGTTTATCTGGAATTCATAAGCTCAGGGTAGTATATAAAAAGGATTCATCATCCTTTGTATCAATTGAATCCTTTGTATCAATTGGAAACTAGGAAATTATATCTTTCGAAAGAATTATTGAACTGTAATTATCTCATTTTAACTAAAAATCAAAGGTTAGGCTTCTGATCAGTCACACACTAACCCTGAACATGGCACACAACCATGTTCTCTATACTGGATCCAAGGCACACTTTGGCCTACATTTGACCATGAATCTGGTTCACATAATTTATAAAAACAATCCAATTCTAATAATTCAATTCCATAAACAGAATCATAATCAACAGTTATAAAAATATTTAACTAAAACAACATTTGTATTTGATAATCAAATCATATATGAAAAGAGTTTCAACCTTGTAATAATAAAGGTTTGGCATTTATGAAAAGAAATCAGGTATACAATGGTGTATATTCATTGAATGAAAGGTATCTGGTGATTTCAAAGTGGTATAAAATCGTAGGGTATGTGTTCATAGGATATGATAAAGTGTTTGGATTTTCATAATTTGAAGGTGGAAAAAAAATCATGAGTTTCATTCTCAGAAGTAAAGGCTTACTAGATGTGGTTCACAGTGTTAGGGAATAAAAACTGGAGTATGCTAGTATTTAATGCTAGGGTTTGTGAGCTTCGAGTTTTTAATGGCTGCTCTTGCGTTCAGGACTATTGGTCCTTGCAAGATGCCTACGCATCTCTGTGTGGTAGAGAATCAAGCCAAAAATGTAATTCTAGGTTGAGGGGTAGAGCCCTTTATATAGAGGTGAGTCTAGGGTTAGACTTGTGTTAGGAGACTTGGTGGACCAGTCTCCAACTTAGATGGTGATTAGGAGTGCTATAAGGGAAGGAACTCCAGAACCTTCTGTGTAGGACTCTGATTCCGTTTAGGACACATGTCTCTGCTCTTCCAGCCATATTGGGCCTAGTCCGTGAACAACTTGTGTTTTTGGACCTTGACAACCTCAGCTGGTGGGCCTTGTCTATATGGGCTGTCTTGGGTCTGCTATGAGCTCGGACCAAACAGGTCTGTACTGGACTTCAGACAAGACACCCAAATATAGTTAATGCGTTACTTAATGTGTCTTTATAATGTATTTTCTATCCATATCATTTTCTCCTTAACTTCCGTGATTACTGCTCTAGTTTTCGTGGAAATTATAATGGTCTTTTCACGACTCGGGGTACTTTTGGCCCTTCTCGGGTATCAACCCTTCATGGGTATCGGCCCTTCAAGGGTATCATCCCTTCATGGGTATCAGCCCTTCATGGGTATCGTTGTTTTATCGTAAAGTGTTGAGCGACCTACACATTTACAATGACTTATTTAGTGTGAGTATGCATACTTAAGGCCTTTGCATAGGCTGTTTGGATAGTGTTTAACACTAAACAGTCCTAATCGAGACTAAAAAATGAGCATTTATCACCCCTTAATCTTCGTCAAGGTTAATTATAGGGTGAAAGCTGCTAACTGGTCCTAATCGGGGCTAATCGACCCTAATTGGGGTTAATCTCCATGCACAAGCTGCTAACTAGGCTTAAAAGAGCCTATTTTAAGCTGAAATGCACTAATTAGCCTTAATCGAGGCTAATCTTCCCTAATCAGGGTTAATCAGGACTAATCAGCATGCATAAGATGTTAATTATTCTTAATTCACACTAATAACAAGAGTGAACATGTTAAACGACCCTAAACTAGGCTAATTTTATCACACAAGTCGCTAATTCCCCTTGGTTTAGGTTAATTATGCTTAATATACACTAATCAACCCTAATATGGGTTATTTTTCACTAATCGGCCCTAATATAGGCTTAATCTAAAAATCCTGAAAATTGAAAAAAAAATCATTTTTTTATATTTTTTTCCATTTTTTAAATTTTTGAAAATTTTCGCAGGGGGTCACTGGGGCCGAGCAGAACCTTCTGCTGCAGACGGCTCTGCTCGGCCACATGCCCTTGCATGTGGGCTGCTCGGCCTGCTCTGGTCGGCATGGAGCTGGTCCTCCTGGTCGGCATGGAGCAGGTCCTCCTGCTCCGTGCTGACCAGGGGTGCTTTCTCCAATTTTTTTTTTCTGTAAAACTTCCTACTCAGAGTCAATTATTCCATATACTTTGCCATGCCTTCATGCTCTTGGTTGTCCATGTAATTAATCTCATGGTTGCCCTTGAGTTCCTCATGGCTCTGCTACGGCTGTTTCAGTGAACGTTCTATACTCATTCTTTTGAACATGTCGTACCCGTTCTATTGAACTTGTTATATTGGAAGTCTTATACTTCATTAAACTTATCTAAACTTCCTCTATAGGATGTTCTGCAATCCAACGAACTCGTTCTCGTGGACGTTCTAGTATTCACGAAACTTAGTTCTGCTGAGAGTTATCCTTTCCAAGAAATTTCCAAAGGACCTCTCAGGAGGGCCTTCTGAGCAACTTTTGAAAGCCTCATGGGTCTCCTACAGGAGCTTCTGGTCAGCCAAATGGCCTCAACTTGTTGGCTGGTCGGCCAGGGCCACTACGGAGGAAAATTGTGGTCGTCTTGGCTCTGCTACGGAGGCTCCTAGTTGCTCAAAAGGCATTAATTTGTTGGCTGGTCGGTCGAGAGCACTATAGAGGAAAATTGTGGCCGTCTTGGCTTTGCTACGGAGGCTCCTGGTTGGCCAAAAGGCCTCAATTTATGGGTTGGTCAGCTGGAAGAACTACGGAGGCAAATTGTGGCCGTCTTGGCTCTGCTACAAAGGCTCCTGGTTGGCCATATGCCCTCCAATTATTGGCTGGTCGGATAGGGCCACTACAGAGGTAAGTTGTGGCCGTCTTAGATCTGCTACGGAGGCTCCTGGTTGGCCAAAAGGCCTCAATTTATTGGTTGGTCGGCCGGGAGCACTACAGAGGCAAATTGTGGTCGTCTTGGCTCTGCTACGGAGGCACCTGGTCGGCCATATGCCCTCCAATTTTTTGCTGGTCGGCCAGGGCCACTCTAGAGGCAAGTTGTGGCCATCTTGGCTCTGCTACGGAGGCTCCTGGTTGGCCAAAAGGCCTCAATTTGTTGGCTGGTCAACAGGGAGCACTACAGAGGTAAATTGTGACCGTCTTGGCTCTGCTACGGAGGGTCCTGGTTGGCCAAAAGGCTCAATTTGTGGGCTGGTCGGCCGGGAGCACTATGGAGGCAAATTATGGCCTTCTTGTCTCTACTACGGAGGCTCCTGGTTGTCTAAAAGGCCTCAATTTGTGGGCTGGTTGGCCGGGAGCACTACAGAGGGAAATTATGGCCGTTTTGGCTCTACTACGGAGGCTCCAGGTTGGCCAAAAGGCCTCAATTTGTGGGTTGGTCAGCCGGGAGCACTATGGAAGCAAATTGTGGCCTTATTGGCTCTGTTATAGAGGCTCCTGGTCAGCCATATGCCCTCCAATTATTGGCTGGTCGGTCAGGGCCACTACAGAGGCAAGTTGTGGCCTTCTTGGCTCTGCTAGGGAGGCTCCTGGTCGGCCATATGCCCTCTAATTATTGGATGGTCGGACAGGGCCATTACGGAGGCAAGTTGTGGCCGTATTGGCTCTGCTACGGAGGCTGCTGGTTGGCCAAAAAGCCTCAATTTGTTAGCTGGTCGGCCGGGAGCACTATGGAGGCAAATTTTGGCCATATTGGCTCTGTTTCAGAGGCTCCTGGTTGGCTAAAAGGCCTCAATTTGTGGGATGATCGGCTGGGAGCACTACAGAGGCAAGTTATGGCCATCTTTTCTCTGCTACAGAGGCTCTTGATCGGCCATATGCCCTCTAATTGTTGGCTAGTCAGCCAGGGCCACTACGGAGGCAAGTTTTGGTCGTCTTGGCTCTGCTACGGAGGCTCCTGGTTGGCCAAAAGGCCTTAATTATTTCCTGGTTGTTCAGGTCTGCTCTTAGCAGACTTAGGGAGTCTCCTACAGGGTAGTCTGATCCGTTATTAGGAGAACATTCTGTTCTCGTATTCGTGAGTACTCTGGCCTTCACGAAACTTATTCCGTTGAAAAGCTAATCTTGTTCTAATCTTTATATACTCTGATAATTATGGTGATTAGTTTAATCAATCCTCAGTTAAGACTAATGACTTGTGTTTAGCTTTAGCCAGGCTTTTCTGATCATTTTCTAGTGAACGTTCTGTTCTTCATGAAACTTGTTTTCTTGTACGTTCTACTCTTTATGAAATTTTTTCTCATGGACTCTTTAGTCTTCGCGAAACTTGTTCTCTTGGACGTTATAGTCTTCATGAAACTTGTTCTTGTTAGGTGCCTAATATTTCAAGACTTCTCAAGGAATTTCATAGGAGTTCCAGTGGAAAACCTTCAGGAGGGTCTGGATCAACCATATAGGGGTTCCTGGTCAGCTATAAGGCCTTCATATGGCTTGGATGTTCTTTCGAGGATGTCCTAGTCGGCCTAACCCCTCTATGTGGAGGATTCGTCTTCAAGGACTCTTAGTCGGCCATAGAGACCAAGCCCTCGAGGCCCTGCTCGGCCGTAAACTCAATGTCTAGAGCTTCTTGGCCCTTCGGGACCTTATTTCATGAAAGTTCTTGAACTTCAATCTTCTAAATATCAAGTCGTGGATTAGACTATCTTCTCTCTTTTTGGTTCGAGGAGTGCCTTGGCGGGTGGGGGCCTCATCTGAGGACCCTTTAGACGGTCAAATATTTTCATAGATGGCTACTCGGCCTTCTCTGGTCGGCCAAGGGGTCCATTAATGGCCCCTTGGGGTCGGTCAGGGGAAACATTTTTGCTTTCTTGGACAACATGTATCGATCACGTTCGTGACGGGCCTCGAACATAAACTATCATGTTCGTGTTCTTGATGGGTCCTCACAATTCAAAGGAAGCTTGTTAAAGTTGGCCTTAGAGGCTTCTATGTTGAGGGTACCTATCATCCTCCTAATTTACTATTGGTTAAATTTGTTCCAATTAGGCGAACAGGTTCCTGATGCGGATATGTGCAGGGCTCATGCCTTGTATCAGGTACATCTCTTCTTTTTAGAACTTTCAATACTTCAAATTTAAGGAGGAGCTTGGCTGGCTTAAGGCCTTACTTGGGAGCCAGTCTGATGGATCCCTTTCCGAGGGATATCTAGTCGGTCAAGGGCCTTCTATAGAGGTTGATTAGCCTTCTTTGGTAGGCTGGAGTCTGTAGTGTAGGCTTTAGTCGACCAAATACATTTTGTGAAGTTAGTTTTCTAATATCTTTTTCTTATTAGGCCAATGCCTACTTCGCAGCTTCTTTCACTAAGAGTGCAAAATGGAGGGGTGAGCACATGGCCTTGGGGGCATTGATAAAGAAACTTGGGAGAAAGTTTCAAGCTTGGGATTCCAGAGCTCTCTTTGTGTTTATCAACAGTTAGAAGACCTTTTCAAGATGATGGACACCCACGATGATGAGATGCGCTCTCTTAACATGCCCATTGGCTCTATTTATAGCTCTTACCCAGATGTGGTAAATTTGTGAGGCTTTCCTAGCCTTTGGGTTGTTTCTGAGGTTGACACTATTGGCCAATCATATGATTCTGGACTATAGATTGTCCTTCAGTATTTAGGCCTTCCATGGCTTTGTTTGCCGTGTGTGGATTTTCTTTAGTGGTTATCTATTTGCGGTCCTTCATGGACTTGAACATCTTCGGTGTGAAACCTAATTGTCCATCGTGACTTGATTTATGATCCTTCAGGATCTCCTGCATTTGTAATTTGATTTCATATTCGTCCTTTATTTTCGGTATTTTGGTCCTTCGGGACTTTTATTAGATTCTCGTACACTGGTTGACCTTATTCCTCCATCTACTACTAAGTACTAGGAACATGTCTTTCATGTCCTAAACATAATAAGCCTTCAGGTTCGAAATGTGCCAGGTATGAGGCACTTTATCACCGCTCAGTATTTCCAGCTTGTAGGATCCTCGTCCTAATGTTTTCTTGACCTTATACAGCCTTTCCCAGTTAGGGTTTAGCTTCCCTTTCACTTTAACTCCTGATGCCTCAATCTTTCTTAAGACCAAGTCTCCTTGCTGAAAGAACCTTTATTTAACCCTTCTATTGTAATAGAGGGAGGCTCTTTGTTGATGCTCTGCATTGCGGGCGTTGGCCTCATCTTTAACCCTGTCAATAAGATCGAGAGCGAGCCTCATGCCTTCTTCGTTGGTCTCTGGTTCTTAAGCTTCGATCCTAGGGGATCCATGAGTGATCTCGAGGGGCACCACGGCTTCGGTTTTGTAAGCCAGCATAAACGGGGTAGCTTCGGTAGTCACTTTGAAGGTGGTGCGATAGGCCCATAGTATAGGAAGCAACTCATCTGCCCAAGTGTTTCTTGAGCGTTCGACCTTTTTCTTAAGTCCATCAAGGATAATGTTGTGGCAACTTCCACCTGCCCATTTGCTTGTGGGTGAGCAACCGAGGTGAAGCGAAGCTTTATGCTGTTATCATCGCAGTACTCTCTGAACTCTGCATTATCAAATTGTTTCCCATTATCCATGACAAGGATGCGTGGGATTCCAAATCTTTATAAAACATTCTCCCAAAAGAATTGGGTAACCTGCTTGGTGGTTATCTTGGCTAGTGCATTAGCCTCAATCCACTTAGTGAAGTAGTCTATGGCTACTACAATGAACTTCTTCTGTTCAGATGCTATAGGAAATGGTCCAAGTATGTCTATTCCCCATATTGCAACAGGGATGGGTGTGCTGATAGATGTAAGTCTCTCTGGGGGCTATCGTACTATTGGAGCGTGCCTCTGGCACCTGCCATATTTCTTCACATAAGCCTTTGCATCGGCCAACATAGTTGGCCAGTAAAATCCCAACCGACTTACCTTGTGAGCGAGGGCCCTGCCCCCCAAGTGTTGCCATAATTCCCTTCATGGGATTATTTAAGTGCCTCATCTGCTTCAAGAGGTCTCAAGCACTTCAGGTATGAAATAAGAAAGTACCTTTTATAGAGAAGGCCTTCAATCAATGACTATCTCAACGCTCTGATCGAAAGGTTACGTGCCTCCTGGGCATCATTGGGGAGCCACCCAATCTCTAAGTGGGTCTTAATCGGGTCTATCCAACAGCTTGTCACACCAACCTGTGCTATCAGATTTATGACATGAATAGTAGGGGTCTTCAAGACCTAGAAGTAGATACTTCTCGGATAGTTCTCAATTTCAGATGAGGCGAACTGAGACAAGGCATCCTCCATAGTGTTCTCCTCTCCCGGAACATGTTCTGTATACCATTCATCAAACTGAGTCAATATTCCCTTTACGACTCTCAGGCACTTTGCAATAATCTGCTTCATTGTTTGTAGTTGGGAAATCCAACTTCAAAGCATACTCAATCATAAACCCATCAGGGATTTGCAAGACTAGGCCTGAACCACTAGATTTTGTTTTGGACGCTCCGTCAAAATGGAGAACCCAATACTCTTTCAGGGTTGTTTCTTTATCCCTCTCCTTCTCTCCTCCTTCTGGGGTTATTATCTCTTGCCCCCAACTTCTTGGTCGTTAATGGTACATTCGACCACGAAGTCTGCTAAACCCTGAGCCTTGATGGCCAATCAAGGCTTTTACTTGATATCAAATTCTCCTGACTCAATTGCCCACTTGATGAGCCTTCCACTAGCCTTCGGGCTTTGAAGAATGTTCCTCAAGGGTTGGTCCGTCAGGACTTCGATCTTGTGAGTCTGGAAGTATGGTCTCAACTTCCTCGAGGCTGTAATAAGAGAAAGCGCGAACTTCTCCGTGGTGGAGTAATTCAACTCTGCTCCATGGAGCACCTTGCTTACATAGTATACATGCTTCTGCAGCTTCTGTTCTTCCTTCACGAGGACTGCACTCACGGCTTCTTTAAATACTGCGAGGTACAAATAAAGGGTGTCCTCCGGCCAACAAAGAGGCTTCAATCATGTACTTCTTTAGCTATTCAAAGGCCT
The DNA here is from genome assembly GCF_009905375.1 of Apium graveolens. Taxonomy (NCBI): domain Eukaryota; kingdom Viridiplantae; phylum Streptophyta; class Magnoliopsida; order Apiales; family Apiaceae; genus Apium; species Apium graveolens. The sequence goes on along the minus strand of NC_133651.1, from coordinate 228,857,844 downwards.
CTTGGCTATCAGTTGTCCATTCAAAATTCTTCACATTCTTAAGGGTTTTGAACAAGGGCAGGCATTTGTCTCTAGACTTGGAGATGAACCACCCTAGAGCTGTGATTCTTCCTGTCAGCTTCTGAACGTCCTTGATGGAGTGAGGTGGCTCCATGTCTAGGATGGCATTGATCTTATCGTGGTTGGCCTTTATTCCTTTCTTAGAGACCATGTGACCCAAAATTTTTCCGGACCCAATGCCAAAAGCACACTTGGCTGGGTTTAACATCATCTTGTGGTGCCTCAGTACTTCAAATGCCTCTCTAAGGTGATTAATATGATAAGCCTTGCTTAGGATTTTGACTAACATGTCATCAACATAGATATTGATGGTCTTCCTAATTAGATGGGCAAATATCATTTTTACCAATCTTTGGTAAGTAGCTCCTGCATTCTTAAGTCCAAAAGCCATAATAATATAACAAAATACACAAAAGTCAGTTATAAAAGATACCTTGAGGGTGTCATCCTTATGCATTCTAATCTGATTGTAACCACTGAAGCCATCCATAAAGCTTAGTATCTCATGTCCAAAAGTGGAATCGATCGGGGTACCAATCCTCGGTAGGGGCTAACAGTCCTTGGGACAAGCATCATTCAAGTCAGTGAAGTCAATGCACATCTTCCACTTCCCATTGGCCTTCTTAACCATTACGGGGTTGGCTAACCATTCAGGGAATTGCACTTCCTCAATAAATTCAGCTTATAAAAGCTTCTCGACCTCCTGCTTAATGACTTCAAGCCTATCAGGGACATAATTTCTCTTCTTTTGCTTCACAACCTTTCGAGTGGGGTAAACATTTAACCTATGAGTGATAAGGTTCGGGTCAGTCCCAGGCATATCAGCTGCTGTCCTAGAAAATACATCACTGTTCTCTTGTTGGAAAGTTATCATTTGGCCCTTCAAGGGCTTGTCCAGAGATGCCCCAATATACGTGACATTCTCCGGGTCTAAGGGTTCTAAGGGAATTGGGACCAAGTCCTCGGATGGCTTCCCTCGCAGTTCATCATTCTCTCGGACATCCATGTCTTCTATGGGGAGGACCTGCCCCTCGGTTCCATCGGACCTAAGTGCTTCTACATAGAAACTGCAAGCCATTTTCTGATCTTCTTTCGCTTCTCCAACACCATTCCTAGTTGGGAACTTTAGTACCATGTGATAGGTTCAGGGCACAGCCTTAAAAGTATGGATCCCTGTTTTACCCATGATAGCATTGTAATTAGAGGCTGCCTTGACAACCTGAAAGTTTAACATCTGTGTGGCCTTCCCGAGATCTTCCCCAATAGTTATGAGAAGTTGTATTGCTCCTTCGACTTTTCATTCCACATGGTTAAACCTGTAGATGGGTGCGTCAGATGGAGTTAGTTGAGAATCATTGTAGCCCATCCTTATGAATGTGTCATGGAACAGAATGTCCATAGAAGCTCCATTACCTACTAGGACCCTTATAACAAGACAATTTGCAATTATCGGAGTGATAATTAGAGGATCATCCTAAGGAAATTTCAAACTTTCAAGGTTCGGGTCACCAAATTCAAGCATCATCTCTGACTTAGAATGCTTAGATAGCTCTCCAACTATGCTCATTAATTCTCTCGCATAAGCTTTTCGGGAGTTCCATATAGTACCAATTGTTGTAAGACCTCCTGAGATAATATTGATTATTGGCCCTCGGGGCTGTGGGTTGCGATCTCTATCGTTACCACGTTGACCATCATCTCTTCGATCATTGTCTCTTTTTTCGCCTCCAGCCTCTTCACCCTTGGTGAAACATCTGAATTTTCCCCTTCGAATCAAATACTCAATCTCATCCTTGAGTTGCCTACAATCGTCAGTATCATGACCAACATCTTTATGAAACCAGCAGTATCAACTCCTGTCTCTTTTCTCGGGATCTCCCCTTAGTGGTTTCAGCCATTTGAACTCTTTGTCCTTCTCAATTTCCATAAAAATTTGGCTCCTTGGAGTGTTCAACCTCGCATTTTCAGTGAACCTTGGTTGCTGATTCTTCTTAGAAGAGGAGGAGTCAGAACTGTTTTCCAATCCATGGATACTTGTCCTTGGCATCGTACTCCTGATCCGTCTTCCTCTTCTTGTTTCCTGTAGGTTTATTATTCACAGTAGTCTTCTTCATACTTTCCTCCACCATGATATACTTTTCGGCCCTATCCTGGAGCTGCAGCATACTTTTATGATGGCGTTTAGCCAGGGACATCGCTAAGAACTCGTCTCTAGTTCCTTGCTGTAGGGCTATCATAGCTACCTTATCATCAAGGTCAAGGACCTTCAAAGCCTCCTTCCTGAATCGGTTCACGTAGTCTCTCAGGGACTCTTTTGCTCCTTAGATTATGCCCATGAGAGAGGCCGAACTCTTCTCGTGTACTCTGCCACTTATGAACTGCTTTATAAAAGCTTAGCTCAAGTCCTTAAAGGATCCAATATAATTCGGGGGTAGACGGCTATACCACCTTTGAGCCATACCCTATAGGTTTGAGGAAAGGCCCAATACTTAATAGCGTCATTCACGGGCTGTAGCAACAGGGCATTAGAGAACATCCTGACATGATTAGCAGGGTCACCAGTGTTAGTGTATACTGAAAATATTTATTTGAAGTATGTACATTTATTTCTGGACAGTTTATTTGAGAATCATTTGAATGTTTACATGTTGTCTAATATTATATATTGTGAACAATCTAGTATCAAATGGGATACAGAATATTAGATTGTTAAATACGGTTATATAATATAATAAGGTTCACAGCACAGGTGGTGTTGGACAATCCACTGGTATGGCTGTAGTATTATTTAGATTAGTTTATATTGACTAATAAATAATACTAGTATACTTTGTGTATATTGAACATGATCAAATTTAGAATTGTTCCCTTAATATTGATTAAGAAGGAGAACTAAGATTCTATGTTATTATTAATGCTTAGGTTCTTAATCCGGAAATAGTAATTGACACGTGTATATTATTTACATGCTTTGATTTATATATGAAATAATTCTTTTGAATTATATCATTATATTTTGGGTGATGGAATTATATACATGGTGGATATTATTTATTGAAGGAATCCATGTCCTGATAATATTCGGGTTAATGATGTCCCCTTGAAAGCTCAAAAAGATTTAATTATGTGAAACCCTGCAGGTGGAATTTATTCTGGCATAATTAAATAAAGGTTGAGTGGATGATCAAGGATAAAAGATATTAATTAAATAAATTATCAGTAATTTATTTAATTAATGGACATATGATATTTTAAACATGGGGAATTTAATAAGCAAATAATATTGGAACCGAATTAATTAAATTACGGTATTAGGAAAGGTAGTGCAAATATTAATTCTTTAGTGGATTGAATTAATATTTAATTACATTGGGCTAGGCTCAAGATGTAATTAGAAGGCCCAACCTAATTATCCATGGTCCCTATTATAGCCTATATATATTCTTAGTCTCTTCTTGCTTGGAAATTGTGTGAAAACATATTGTAGCCACCAAGGAGCAAGAAGAGAGGATAACTTGAGAAGACGGAGGCCACACTTCGCTCAAGGGAATTTGGGAATACAATAGAAGAGCGTGGAATCAACCATTAACAAGGTAATCCTCTTTTCGTAATCTTTATCGTAAAATGTAGTAACACCCTAAGTCCGTGGTTCCCAACAATTGGTATCAAGAGCCTGGTAATGGGTTCTACGTTTTATGATATAATGTCCATGTCGTAATTATATATGCGTGTATATAGTGTTTTGCTTGTATTGGTTTTGATGCAGGTTGTTAATCCACTATTATGGCCATGTATATTTTAATTATGTGTTTGGATCCCACGTGGTTTAATCGTGGTAAATTTTTGTTTTGGTTTCCACGTGGTTTAATCGTGGTTGTAATTTACACGAGGGTTGATCATGTTAGAATAGATTTTACAAAATTAGTTTTGTATTAGATCTATTTTTTTATAATTGTTCCGGGTATTTTGTAATAGTTATGTGCGATCGGAAATCAATTCCGGTAGTTTTTTGTTCCGCTGTGCGATTACAAGGGGCTGCTGTTGATGTTTGGATCGAACAAAATCAAAACAAAACTCACAGAAAAGCAACAGGCGCGCGCACTGCGGCCGCTAGGACTGCTGGGACTGCTGGGGCTGCTGGGGCTGCTGGGAGCGTCGGGGCGCGCTTGGGGCAGATTTTTTTGAGAGCTGGATTTTTTTTTCAAGGGCCATAATAGTGGAAAATTTATTTTAATTTTTTCCATTAAATTTTAATTATTTCTTTAATTTATTGATTATATGTGTCGTTAATTATGTGTGTAATTCTTTTAAAATTGCATGTTTAACTTAATTAGGACGACATGGACATAAATTTTATTTATTGCTTTAATTAAATGTTATATGTTGCTAAAATTATGTGTGTATTTTGAATGCATGATTAGACATAATTATAACAACATAGGGCCCCATTTAATTTTAAAATTCCTCAATTTTAATAAAAAAAATTCTAAGTGGGAGAGGGAATTAATATGAAATTAAATCCCATGGTCTCCATTATTGGTTGTAGGTAATTTAACATAAAGACGAATATAAATTATATATACGTCACCCATCGTGGCATGTAATTTATGGTGTCTAGAATGTTATAGAAATTACTAGAACAAACTTCTTAAATTCATAAATTTTGAAAGGAATAAATACGGATTTTCTTTATTTCTGATTTGGGGCGATTTTGTCAAAAACGGGTTCATCAAACTTGTAAGGCTGTGGGTTTTAAGCGAGACCGATGTGACTCCTCCACTACCTGGAAATCAAACCATTGATGAATATTGACTTGAAGTATTCTATTCAAGGCAAAATTACGAATATTGGAAGGTATACACGCCACCCATCGTGGCGTACCAAGTTCCATAGATTTCAAATAATTTAAGATTTGATGATGGTATACACTTAGCTATGAAAAATAATATAGTCCACCCCAACGTGGCATATTGTTTAGTAATAGGACCGAAGTAACATTTAAACAAAATTAGGTGGTATACATGTCACACATCGTGGCGTACCAGAAGCTTATGGTGTTTATATGTTAGTGCATTAAATTTTAATAATTATTAGAGGAATTAATAGATCTTAATAATTAATGCACCCTTATTTATGTGATGTTTTTATGCATGATTCTCAGGATAAAATGGGTTTTAATCCACTATTCACCATACTTAAGGATAACAAACTTACCGGACCTAACTATATTTGAATGGAAACGAAATTTGGACATTGTGTTGACTGCTGAGGAGTACAAGTTTTGCACTTATGAACCCAAGCCTGAACAACCTGCTGTTGTTGCTCCTGAAGATGAGAAAGAGTATTATAAACGGTGGATTAAGGCTGATGAAATGTCGCGATGTTACATTCTGGCAGCAATGTCGGGTGTTTTGCAGCATCAGCATCAGTCTATGGCCACTGCTTCGGATATGCTCTTTAATCTCAAGGAACTTTTTGGAGATCAGAATAGGGCTGCTAGGCAAGTAGCCATGAAGGCTTTAATGAACACTCAGATGGCGGAAGGCACACCTGTAAGGGATCATGTTCTCAAGATGATGTCTCATCTAAATGAGATAGAGATCCTTGGTGCTGAACTTGACGGGGAAACCCAGATTGACATTATCCTTATGAGCTTGTCCAATAGTTTTGAGCAGTTCCGCTTGAATTACAACATGAACAAGAGGTAGTATAGTCTCGCGGAACTGCTGACAGAACTTCAGGCAGCTGAAGGATTATTTCGGCAGAGTGTTCAAGTGAATATGGCTGAGAAAGGTTCTTCCTCTAAGCCGAAAGGTATTAAGAAGAAGAAAAAGGCTCAGACACAGAAAGCTGTGAAGGCAGTGGGAGTTTAGGGTGGTGTGAAAAAGCCTAAGGGAAAGTGCTTCAGATGCAAACAGTCAGGTCACTGGAAATAGGATTGTCCTCTTCCTAAGAAGACAAACAATACTGGTATGTCTCTTTCTCTAGTTACAGAAACATTTATAGCGGCTATATCTACGAGCACTTGGTGTGTAGATACAGGAGCCACTGGTCATGTTTTTAATTCTATGCAGGGGTTCCAGCTATCCAGAATGCTTAGAGATGGTGAGATATACGTGTTCATGGGAGATGCTACGAAAGTAGCAGTAGTTGCAGTAGGAGTTATTCATTTATCTTTTGGTTCTGATAGGATTTTAGTTTTGAACAATTGTCTTTATGTACCTTCTTTTAGAAGGAATTTAATTTCGGTTTCTAAACTTGCTTTGGATGGTTATAATGTTTGTTTGGATCGTAATGTTTCTATTATGATGAATAAACGAATTATATGTTCTGGTACATTGCAAGACAATTTGTATATAATTAATCCTAGTCAACCTGCACTGCAACTGCAATTTAGGGAATTGAACAACACATCTTCTAACTCTACTAAAAGAAAGGAACCTTCTAGTTTGAACCAAACATATCTTTGGCACTTGAGATTAGGTCATATTAACTTGAGGAGGATTCAAAGACTGGTAGTAGACGGGCCTTTAAGCTCATTGGCAGTGGAGCCATTTCCAGTTTGTGAATCCTGCTTGGAAGGTAAAATGACTAATAGGCCTTTCAAGGCAAAGGGGAATAGAGCCAAACAAGTATTAGAATTGGTTCACTCTGATTTATGTGGACCCATGAATATCCAAGCAAGAGGTGGTTATGAATATTTCATCACTTTCATTGATGATTATTCTAGATATGGGTACGTTTATTTGTTGCACAGTAAGTCTGAGTGCTTTGATAAGTTCAAAGAGTACAAATCTAAAATGGAGAAGTGACTTAATAAAAGTATCAAGTCACTACGATCAGATCATGGTGGAGAATACTTGCTTGGAGAATTTGGGGAATATATATCAGAAAATGGGATAGAATCCTAGTTAACTGCACCAGGCACACCCCAGAAGAACGGTGTAGCAGAGAGAAGGAACCGGACTCTTTTAGAGAGTGTTAGATCGATGATGAGTTATTCGGATTTACCCAAGTCGTTTTGGGGACATGCCTTAGAGACAGCAGCTTATCTTCTGAACTTAGTACCTTCTAAGTCGGTTCCTAAAACCCCCTTAGAATTGTGGACCGGGGATAAACCGAGTCTAAGACATATTCGAATATGGGGTTGTCCAGCACATGTGCTGAACAAGAACGCGACTAAGTTAGAATCTCGTACAGAAGTAAAGTTGTTTGTAGGCTACCCCATGGGAACGAAAGGATATTTATTTTATAGTCCGAAGAATCGGGATGTCATTGTTAGCATCAATGCAAGATTCTTGGAGGAGGACTATATAATGAATCACAAACCCATGAGTAGTGTCGTTTTAGAGGAACTAGTGGGAGGGACAAATAATACCCATGAAGCTGTAGTACAATTAGAACAACCACAACATAATGTACAACCTGTCACTAATACCGCACCAGTGCCTCGTCGTAATGGGAGGGTTGTTCAACAGCCTGATAGATTCATGTTTTTGGGAGAGTCTTCAGACTTGGTCCCTGGTGAACATGATGATGATCCCCGTACATACGAAGAGGCAGTACAAGACAAAGATGCAGATCTTTGGCAAAAGGCGATGGAATCTGAGATAGAATCAATGTATTCTAATCAGGTCTGGGAGCTCGTGGAACCACCCAAAGGTATAAACCCTATTAGATGTAAGTGGATCTACAAGAAAAAGAGGGGATTAGATAAAAAGGTGAAAGCCTGGAAAGCAAGACTTGTTGCGAAAGGGTATACTCAGAAAGAAGGTATCGATTATGAGGAAACCTTTTCACCGGTAGTCATGCTTAAGTCAATCCGTATTCTTTTATCTAGAGCAGCTCATCTCGATTATGAGATTTGGCAAATGGATGTCAAGACAGCTTTTCTTAATGGAAGTCTTGAAGAAACCATCTATATGCAGAAACCAAAAGGATTCATTAAGGAAGGCCAAGAGCATCTGGTATGTAAGCTTAAGAGGTCTATTTATGGACTTAAACAAGCTTCTAGAGACTGGAATATTCATTTTGATCAGGCAGTCCAGTCATATGGATTTGATCAAAGTCCAAGCGAATCATGCGTGTATAAGAGAAGTGAAGGTAATGCAGTGGTTTTTCTAGTACTATATGTAGATGATATTTTACTCATTGGAAACAATATTGAGATGTTGTCATCAGTAAAGGCATGGCTGTTCAAACAATTTGACATGAAGGACTTAGGTGAAGCGGCATACATCCTTGGGATCAAAGTTATAAGGGATCGCAAGAAAAGGATGTTGGCTTTATCTCAAGAGCCCTACATTGATGAAGTATTAGCTCGTTTTAACATGCAGAACTCCAAGAAAGGTCTTTTACCTTTTAAGCATGGAGTTGCTCTATCTAAGAAGCAGTGTCCTTCGACACCTAAGGATATAGAGAGCATGAAAGCAGTTCCTTATGCTTCAGCATGTGGAAGCTTAATGTATTCTATGTTATGTACGAGGCCTGACATCTGCTTTGCTGTAGGCATGGTTAGTAGATATCAGTCGAACCCAGGTCAGGAATATTGGAGTGCAGTAAAAACTATACTCAAGTACCCGAGAAGGACTAAGGAGTATATGTTAATTTACAAGGCCTCAGATCTATTTCCTTTGGGAGATACTGATTCAGATTTCCAATCAGATAGGGATAAGAGGACATCAACCTCGGGATATGTTTTTACTTTGGGAGGTGGAGCCGTTATATGGAGGAGTGTAAAGCAGAAATGTATTGTAGACTCCACCATGGAGGCCGAGTACGTGGCGGCCTCTGAGGCTGCCAAGGAGGCTGTATGGTTCAGGGACTTCCTTTTGTACTTAAATGTGGTACCTAATTTGCCTAGGAGCTTGACGGTGTATTGTGATAACACTGGTGTTGTGGCAAATTCAAAGGAACCGCGAGACCACAAAGCAGCTAAACATAATGAACGTAAGTATCATCTCATACGAGGAATCGTAAAGTGAGGGGATATAGTTGTGGCTCACATATCATCAGAAGACAACCGAGCAGATCCTTTCACAAAGAGCTTGCCAACCAAGGTTTTTGACAAGCATGTGGAAGCGATAGGAGTCAGATGGATGGACACATAGATTTTTATGTAATAGTGGATTAAATAAACACTGATGTACACATAGAATATTTTGAGTATAAGTGGGAGATTGTTAGTGTATACTGAAAATATTTATTTGAAGTATGTACATTTATTTCTGGCCAGTTTATTTGAGAATCATTTGAATGTTTACATGTTGTCTAATATTATATATTGTGAACAATCTAGTATCAAATGGGATACAGAATATTAGATTGTTAAATACAGTTATATAATATATTAAGGTTCACAGCACAGGTGGTGTTGGACAATCCACTTGTATGGCTGTAGTATTATTTAGATTAGTTTATATTGACTAATAAATAATACTAGTATAATTTGTGTATATTGAACATGATCAAATTTAGAATTGTTCCCTTAATATTGATTAAGAAGGAGAACTAAGATTCTATGTTATTATTAATGCTTAGGTTCTTAATCCGGAAATAGTAATTGACACGTGTATATTATTTAAATGCTTTGATTTATATATGAAATAATTCTTTTGAATTATATCATTATATTTTGGGTGATGGAATTATATACATGGTGGATATTATTTATTGAAGGAATCCATGTCCTGATAATATTCGGGTTAATGATGTCCCCTTGAAAGCTCCAAAAGATTTAATTATGTGAAACCCTGCAGGTGGAATTTATTCTGGCATAATTAAATAAAGGTTGAGTGGATGATCAAGGATAAAAGATATTAATTAAATAAATTATCAGTAATTTATTTAATTAATGGACATATGATATTTTAAACATGGGGAATTTAATAAGCAAATAATATTGGAACCGAATTAATTAAATTACGGTATTAGGAAAGGTAGTGCATATATTAATTCTTTAGTGGATTGAATTAATATTTAATTACATTGGTCTAGGCTCAAGATGTAATTAGAAGGCCCAACCTAATTATCCATGGTCCCTATTGTAGGCTATATATATTCTTATTCTCTTCTTGCTTGGAAATTGTGTGAAAACATATTGTAGCCACCAAGGAGCAAGAAGAGAGGATAACTTGAGAAGACGGAGGCCACACTTCGCTCAAGGGAATTTGGGAATACAATAGAAGAGCGTGGAATCAACCATTAACAAGGTAATCCTCTTTTCGTAATCTTTATCGTAAAACGTAGTAACACCCTAAGTCCGTGGTTCCCAACAACCAGTACCATCGTATGCTTTGATGGTGGGAGTCTTACACTTACTTGAGATATGGGCATTCATTATCTCATCAGTGAATGGTGGGTTTGGATCATCAGGATCTCCCAGGGGCATAAGTTCACTTGGATCAGCCCTTGAGGCAACAACCCTTCTTAGTATTGGACCATACAGGTCTATTATTGGAGGAGGATTTCTCCACCTCGAAGCAAGTGGGGTTCTTGGAGTCAGATGCGTCTCCAGGTCACGCTTCAGCCTTTGGATCTTAGCTTCATGAGCCCTGATCCTCTCCTGAACATCTTGGGGATTCGTCCCTTGAGTGCTCCTGGGGCGCTGGTCAGTACTAGACATCGGCTCTTTACCAGCACGCCTCCTTCTCGGAAGGACACCATCATCTGATGATTTGGAGTCTCTATCAGTATAAGGTCCAGAGAATTCTTGTTCTTCACTCCTATTAGAGTGTCCACTTCATCCAGCTTCGGGGTATAGAGGCATCCTGTAAGGGGGGGTTAGTGGTCACGATCATCGAGTACTCATACCCAATGGGTTGAGAGTTCATAGGTGCATATAGCTGCTGAAATTGGGGATTTGTCCCTTGAGGAATCGGGGGATTCATCCCTTGTGGTTGAGCCTCAGTTGCCCCTACAAGGGTTCCTCCTTGGGTGGAGGCATAAGTTGAGTGTGGTGGTACTTCCACCATTAATGCGATTGTTCGCGATGGAACATGAGTTTCTGTCCCACTGTTGTTTTTGCTCCATGTGTTCTCCATGGTTGTTGTAGTTTTCCCACAGACGGCGCCAAATATTGTGGAATAAAATTTGGAGTACGCTAGTAACTATGCTAGGGTGTGTGAGCTTCGAGCTTTAATGGATTCTCTTGAGTTCGGGATTATCGGTCCTTGCAAGATGCCTATGTATCTCTGTGTGGTAGAGAACCAAGCCAAAAACGTAGTTCTAGGTTGGGGGTAGAGCCCTTTATATAGAGGTGAGTCTAGGGTTAGACTTGTGTTGGGAGACTTGGGAGTCCAAAACCTTCTGTGTAGGACTTTGAGTCTGTTTAGGATACATGTCTCTGCTCTTCTAGCCGTATTGGGCCTAGTATATGAACAACTTGTGTTCGTGGACCTTGACGACCTCAGCTGGTGGGCCTTGTCTATATGGGCCATCTTGGGTCTGCTATGAGCTCAGACCAGATAAGTCTGTACTGGACTTCAGACAAGAAGCCCAAATGTAATTAATGCGACATTAAATGTGTCTTTAAGATGTATTTTCTATCCATATCACACAGCATAAACATGATACCATATTCTTGAAAGAAAATCAGAATCTATGTAATATATATAAAAAAGGATTTAGGAAACTTGCTTTAAATTCGATTCCAAACTCACAACTCAGTCTCATACTTCATACTCCATAATCTATGTATATCATAACTCATAGATACTAAAAGTCAACCAACTGTGCCCACTGTGGAGCCTGTTGAATTCAAGGTTCATCCATGAACCAACTTTCATGGTGAGCTATTTTAAATAAGGATGAACCCATAGAATGGGACAATTTGCCTTTACCTGAACTAAATCTACCATTGCCCACCAAAAATAGAAATTCAAGTAAGAAAAGTGTAGAAGTCAAGTGAAACCCACATCAACTCAAAGTGTTCTCTAAACCTAAGCTCAAAGTCAACACGGATGATCATCTATTCATCTGTGACATCAAAGAATTCTCAGATATCAATCTTTTCTTGGATGAGCTAGATGAAGTAAGGGGAACTGATGCTTACAACAAGCTGCTAGAAAGATTGGTGTCTAAATACTAGGGATGCAAAGAGATCACTTGGCATCTACACATAATTCTCAATGAAGGCTACAATGTCCTATTGAAAGTGTTCTCTTTAATAAGGAAGGATTTTGGCTTCACCAAAGTTGCCAAATCAGAAGTACTTAGCAAGATCAGCCAAATCAAATAAAGCTGGAGAGATCCAAGTGCACTGCCTAGAGTTTTAACTATCCCATACAATGGTGATACAGTGCATTTGAGACCTTGTTGGATGATAGAGTTTAGAGATGAAAAGGGTGTCAGAAGATTTTTTAGACTTGAAGAATAGCTACAAATATCAAGCAATTATACACTCCAAAAAATGCAGGAGATGTTGGATCTCAACGATGATAATGAAGCTAAATTTTTTAGACAACTCCAAAACCAAATTGAAGAGAATGACAAGAGGATGAGAAAGAGGACTAGGGATTCAAGGAAAAAGTAATAATAAGCTCAGACTATAGGAGCACCTTTAAATGACATGTAACTATACTCAACTTCCTTTGTTTAATTTTTAATTGAATCATTTTGCAATTTATCTACTACTTACAGTCTTAGTTTATTAGGGTGTTTTTCTACCATCAAGTTAACCTGAATTTATGCCTATAATTCTATTAGACATAAATTAGGGGAGATTGTTAGGAATATGTTGTAGGCTTGATGATAACTTAACAAAACATTCTAAGTAGATAAGTTAAATGATTTCGTAACCATAAATTGATGGAGTAGCTTGTATTAAACAAGTTTGTAGCATATTTATGTATGCAACAAACAGCTTAGAAGTTTAGTAGTTGTAGTGAATTATGAGTCATGTTGATTACTAGAAAGATATACAAAATTTGTTGGCTAATTGTAAATATTAGATGCCTTGTAATTTTGTAGAATTAAAAGAGTGTGAACTACTAATAAATTCGTCATCAACGGATAAGCTTAAAGCTTCAACGGATGACTCAAGACACTTTTAACAAATAATCCATTAGAGACTCAACGGATAACTCAAGTGAAGTATCAGCGGATAATGTTGAAGTCTCAACGGATAATAGATTCAAATAGTAGTTGAAAGTGACTTGATAGTCACATGGGTTGATTTTATACAAAAGGAATGTGGCGGCCTATTTGCAGGTTTTAGAGAATAAAAAAACATTTTCATTTCCATGCTTAACTGAAGATATTCAAAGATGTTGGATAGAGAAATGAAGCAGCATGTGAATAGACCTAGATTCTTGTTTTTACTGTTTGTCTTATTCATATATAACTTGGTAGTATATAAACCAAATGTAGCAAGTGTTAATTATCAATCAAACGAGTTAATAATAGGAGTTGAACAGAGAAACGGATAAAGCTATATCTATTAAGAATCCTCTCTGTCATCTTTGTAAAACACTTGTAAGCAACTGTGTGCATTCTTGCATCACAGAGTTCTCATATATATATATATCTGGAGGAAAGATCAATTCACTAGATAGTTTTTAACTTTCTTATTTGATTACTTTATGTGTGAATACTTGAATTCTTTTAATCTGCACTACTGCATATTCATTCACAGTTATCTATATTCAAAAGAGATCTTAAATTTCCAAAAGAAACCAGAATTCAATTCAACTGCCTTCTGTAAATTATTGTTAGATTGTTAGGGAATAACATTTGGTATCAGAGCAAGCTCTTGACACACTAAGAGTTTAAAGATCAAAGCAAACTAGCAACATGAGAAGAAAGGATGTTGGGGTGAAGATCCCACTTCTGGACAAAGACAACTATCATCACTGGAAAGTGAAGATGCACCTTCATCTACTCTCTCAAGATGAAAGATATGTTGACTACATAGAGAAAGGACCTCATATTACTCGCAGAGATACAACAGATGTTGAAGGAGTTATTGGAAATGAGCAAACATTCCCAAATCCAAAGTAAGAATGGACAGATGAAGACATTGAGCAAGTTCATAAAGACAAAAAGACCATGAATATTTTGTTTAATGGTCTTAATGGATATATATTTGAGAATGTTATTAACTGTAATACTGCCGAGGAAATTTGGGACCAAATCCAAGTACTATATGAGGGAACTGAGCAAGTCAGAGAAAACAAGATGCAACTCCTCATACAACAATCTGAACATTTCCAGTTTGAAGATGATGAGTCACTGAGTGACATTTTCAGCAGATTTCAAAAACTACTGAATAATTTTAAGTTGTATTGGAGGATCTACCAAATTAAAGATTCAAATCTAAAATTCCCGAGGTCTCTTCCAAAAGAATGGAAGCCAATGACAGTCTCTCTCAGAAATTCTCAAGAGTATAAAGAATTTACTCTAAAGAGACTGCATGGTATCTTAAAAACCTATGAGCTCGAAATAGAGCAGGATGAGCTATTAAAGAAAGAAGGAAGAAAGGTGGATCTATTGCACTAGTAGCTGAACAAGAGAGAGGAATAGAGTTGAAGGTTAAAACTTTGGAATTTGTACCAAACTCAAGGGTTTGTGAAGGAAAAAGAAAAGGGCTAATAGTTGAGAATGAAGATTATCCTAGTCAAGATGAAATGGAGGAAATAGATGCGCATCTGGATTTCCTATCAAGAAAATTTGCCAAGCTCAAATTAAAAAAAATTGGAGCAACCAAGCCAAACAAAAACATGGTGGACAAGTCAAAATTCAAATGTTTCAAGTGTGGCTTGAGTGGTCATTTTGCCAATGAATGCAGAAAGCCTAATTCTGAGAAAAGGAGGTTTGATCCATTGTATTATTAAAAGGAAATACTTTGAATTGCTCAAATAAAAGGAAAAGTATTTCTTGACTCAGGAAAAAGGATTGGGAAGCTAATGGGGAAGATGAAGATAAAGAAACAAGCTATGTCAACCTAGTTCAAATGGCTAAATCAGATGAAGCAGAAGTCAGTTCCTCAAGCAATTAGGTAATCACTACAAATCTAGCACATCTTTCTAAAGATGAGTGTAATGATACAATAAATGACATGTCTACAGAATTATATCACTTATGTGTTACACTTCAATCACTCACTAAAGAAAATAATATAATTAAAGATAATAATATGTTTTTAAGTGAGATAAATGTTGTGTTAGAAACTCAATTTATTGAGTTTGAGAAAATGAAAATATAGTGCAAGATTGCAAAGGATGAACTGACTGAATCTTTAAAGAAAGAGGAAATTTTAAGAAAGTAGCTTGAACGTTAGAAAGAGGTGATCAAGGCTTGGAAATCATCAAGGAATTCAAGTGCCCAAATTGCCAAAGTTCAAAGAATTGAGTCTTTCTGTGAAGAAGCCTGGAAAAAGCACAAGAAGAAACTGGACCATGTATTTGTTGATGGCTTATCAACGGATGTGGAGTCGATGGATGATGAAGCTTATCCGTTGAAAGCTGAAAGTGAATATCCGTTGAAAGACAAGGATACACATCTGTCGATAGAAAAGAAGCCAATTAGCAAGGCCAAGCTAGCTAAGCTGAATGAGAAATATGGATCAATTTCAAAGAACTTTATTACAGGAGAATCAAGTCTAGTCAAGGATACAAAGAGAGTAAATGTGGGGCATTTGTCAATGAAGTAGTTGAGTGATAGATTGGAGAAAATTGAGGTCAAGGCATATTCTAAAATGAAAAACAATTGGAATGGGAAACTAGGAATTAAAAAACATAACAACTACACACCTGAGAAATATGCACCTAAAAAGATTTGTGTGAAGTGTGGTAGTGTTATTCAATTTTCTGTTAATTGCAAATCTGTCATGCCTACACCCATGCCTGCACCTCCCACTTTTCCCAATATGCCCACATTACCAATGAATGGCATGCCTATTATGCCTGCACAAAATTTAAATGCACAATTTGCTAATATACCATTTGCACAAAATCCTTATTATGCTGCATTTAATATGCCTCAAATGCCATTTAGCGTGCCTTACTGGAATAACATGTTTGCACATTTTAGCCATATCATGTTAATCAAAATATGCATGATAACTTTAAAATTGATCATGGGATTCACAGTCAATCCCCTAGAACTAATGTTGATCCTCAATCACCTAACTCTGATGGTGGAAAGCCTTAGAAGCCTAAGAAAAAGGCTAACAAGGAAGGACCCAAGGAAACTTTGGTACCAAAATCAACTTGATTTAATTTTGATGTGTGCATGGAAACAGAAAGAGTCTGTGGTATTTGGATAGTGGATGCTCAAGGAATATGTCTGGAGACTCTACCCTGCTCACTAAGTTCAAGGAGAGAGCTGGCCAAGTATTAATTTTGGAGATAACAACAAAGGGGATAATGTGGGATATGGCTTGATTTCAAAAGATAATGTCATCATTGAAGAAGTTGCCCTAGTGGATGGACTCAAACACAATCTCTTGAGTGTCAACCAACTATGCAAAAAAGGCAACTCTGTAACTTTCAATCCTGAAGCCTGTGTTGTTACTTGTAAGAAAAATAACAAAGTAGTTTTCACTGGAGTGAGAAAAGGAAATGTGTACCTAGTTGATTTCAACTCATCTAATGCAGATTCTATTACTTTTCTTTTCATCAAAGCAAGTCAAGATGAAAGTTAGCTATGGCACAAGAAGCTGTCTTATTTGAACTTCAAGACTATGAATGAATTAGTCAGGAAAGACCTAATAAGAGGCATTCCTCAGGTTGAGTTCTCAAAGGATGGATTGTGAGATGGTTGTTAAAAAGGGAAACGAATTAGAACATCATTCAAAAGCAAGCTTGAATCTACAATTAAAGAACCACTATAACTGTTGCACGTGGATTTGTTTGCACCAGTCAATGCGTTGTCAATTTCAAAGAAGAGATATTGCCTAATGATTGTGGATGATTTCTCAAAGTTTTCTTAGATATATTT
The DNA here is from genome assembly GCF_009905375.1 of Apium graveolens. Taxonomy (NCBI): domain Eukaryota; kingdom Viridiplantae; phylum Streptophyta; class Magnoliopsida; order Apiales; family Apiaceae; genus Apium; species Apium graveolens. Next base: position 228,840,846 of record NC_133651.1, on the reverse strand, counting down.
TCTTAAATCTAAATATGAAGCTAGTGAAATCATTATTAATCATATAATGCAAGTCAACAATCATCCTGATCTCAAAGTTAGACGAATTAGGAGTGACAATGGAACCGAGTTCAAGAATTCTGAAATGAGGTTGTTCTGTGAAGAAAATGGGATCATGCATGAGTTTTCAGAAGCAAGGAATCCAAAATAAAATGGAGTGGTGGAAAGAAAGAATGGATCTCTAATTGAAGCTGCAAGAACCATGCTAGAGGAATCAAAGTTACCAACTTATTTTTTGGCTGAAGCTGTCAATACTGCAACTACATCAGAATATTTCTTTGCTCAATCAAGCAAAATGCATGACTCCCTATCAATTGTTCAAGAACAGGAAGCCAACACTGAACTTTCTTCATGTTTTTGGCTGCAAATGCTATATTCTAAGGAATTAAACTGAGCAATATGGAAAGTTTAATGCCAAAGTAGATGAAGGTATCTTTGTTGGATATGCATTTGGAAAAACATACAGAGTCTACAATATAAGTACCAACATTATTATGGAATCTTTACATGTTGTGTTTGATGATAAGAAGATCGAAGGACTACAAGATGAAGGTTTCCATGAAAGCCTCAAATTTGACAATGTTGAGATGAATTATGATAAAAGTGATCAAGAATAATTTCTAAGGAATATGTAGAAAAATTAACAACAGATGAAGCATAAAATTCTACATCCTTCAAAAGATAAAATGTTGTATTTGTCAAAAGATCAAGTATAACATCCGTTGAAAGACTGGTGTATCATCTGTTGATAGACAAACTGTATCATCCGTCAAAAGGCAAAATTCAGCATTCGTTGAACCCTCAATAGGAGTTGAAAGTCATTCTAGATCACAAACTGAAAGAACCCCAACCTCAAATAAAAGATCCACAAACTCAGGGAGAGTTTTTTCAAATCAAAACTCAGTCACACATCAAGACAACTATGAGGCCTCTTCATCTAGAGCTAATCTACCACAACAAAGGAAATGGACTAGAGATCACCCATTTGAATTAATCATTGGTGAGGCATCTTCAAGAGTGCAAACAAGAAAAGCAACTCAAGATGAATGTATATAAAACAGCTTTCTGTCACAGGAAGAGCCAACAAGGGTAGAAGAAGCTTAGTTGGATTCTGATTGGATTTTAACTATGCAGGAAGAGGTAAACCAATTTGAAAGGGATAAAGTATGGAAGCTGGTACCCAAACCTAAAGGAAAGAATTTTATTGACACCAAATGGGTATTCAGAAATAAGATGAATGCGAATGCCATAGTTATAAGAAATAAAGTTAGATTGGTTGTTAAGGGCTACTGTCAACAAGAAGGAATAGATTTTGATGAGACTTTTGATCCTGTTGCAAGACTTGAAGCCATCAGAATTTTTCTAACCCATGCAGCCCATGCCAATTTCAAATTCTATCAAATTGATGTCAAAAGTGCATTTCTGAATGGAGATTTGGAGGAGGAAGTCTATATCAGTTAGTCATCAAGCTTTGAAGACCTCAACTTTCCAGATTATGTCTACTATCTTTTCAAGGCACTTTATGGATTGAAGCAAGCACCTAGAGTCTGGTAAGATACTTTGTCAAAGTTCCTCTTAGAAAATCAGTTCACAAGAGGTATTGTCGATAAAACTCTTTTCTTTAAAAATGTTAATGGCTCTAGTATACTTGTTCAGATTTATGTAGATGATATTATATTTGGTTCTATATATGAGAAACTTTGTAAAAAGTTTGCTAAATTGATGCAAAGTAAATATGAAATGAGCATGATGGGAGAACTAACTTACTGCCTTGGTTTACAAGTTAAGCAAGTTAGTTGTTATGTATCAAAAACTAAGGTATAATAATTTTTGTATCTATTACTAGGAAATGTGAGCTTCGAGGCTCGATTTGACTGCTCTTCTGTTTCGTGACTCGATCTGCCTTAACAAGATGCCTACGTACCTTGCTGATTGCCAATGATCAAGCCAAAAAATGTAGTTCTGATTGGTGGGGGTGAGACCCCTTATATAGATGTTGGGAGTCCTTGAATTGGACTAGGGTTAGGAGACTTGGTGAACAAGTCTCTGAATTAGAATGGACTTTGGAATCCTAGGAAGTAGGAAACTTATTCCTTATCCTACTAGGTCCCTTGGGGACTAATCTACAAGGATTTATATCCTCATTGGGACTTAACTTGACAGCTGGTTTATCCCTTATTAATTATTTATGAAATTAATTAATAATCAGGATTTTGGGCCATTTTTAATTGGGCTTCGTTATTGGACCGTATCTGGTCTTAATTAATTATAACATCAATTATATTCCCAGGCTATTTTTGGGCCCCTTCTAATAGGCTTAACTGCCAGCCCAATATTACTATAATTAATGAGATATTAATTACATAATCTGGGTTTATTTTATTCCCTATCATTTGCCCCCCAACTTCTGAGAAACCGTAAAAGATTTCGCAGAAGTTAAGTTCCTTCGTTCCCTTACAGGGTACCGTTTTGGCGTAAAGTATGGAGCGACCTACACATTTACAACGATTTTCCTTGTACGCGGCTTCAGGGTTGTTTTTAGAACTTCCCTATTATTTTCTTACCTTTTTCCCTCTTTCTAGGAATTTTCTGGTATTTCTCAGGAATTTTCCCCTTAATTTCTGGGATTTTTTCCTAATTCTCAAGAATATTCTGATACTCATTAATATTTCAAAAATATCTCATCAAAAATAATTCTTACTTTTAAATTTTCCCTAATTTTTCTTGGATTTTCAGAATTTTTTTAAAAAAAATCAGCCCTTTTTCGACTAGGATCCTAGTTGAAAATTCGACCTGGATCCTAGTCGTACTTTGGGCCAGCTCTTGGGTCCTGGTCGAAGAATTTCGACTAGGATTCTCGACCAGGATTTCGACCTAGACCCTAGTCAAATTCACGACCTGACACCTGGTCGAAATTTTGGCTGTTTTTCAATTCCTGCTCGTGAAACTTCAACTAGGACTTACGACCAGGATTTTGACCTGGATCCTAGTCGAATTGACGACTTGGGTCCTGGTCAAATTTTATGCCACCTCCTACTTGTGAAACTTCGACTAGGATTCACGACAAGGATTTCAACCTAGATCCTAGTGAGTTTACGACCCGGGTCTTGGTCGAATTTTATGCCACCTTTTGACTCCTGCTCGTGAAACTTCGACTAGGATTCACGACCAGGATTTTGACCTGGTTCCTAGTCGAGTTTACGACCTGTCTCTTGGTCAAATTTTATGACCATTTTTTGTCCCTTTTCGAAAGATTTTGAGTTTGATCCACGACCAGGATTTCGACCTGAATCCTAGACTTTTTTATGGGTGTTTTTCTGGCTCCTGTTTGAAAGAATTCGAACAGGATTCATGACCTCAATCTTGACCTCAATCATGGTCTTTTTTATGGGTATTTTTCTGGCTCCTGTTCGAGGCTCCTGTTCGAAAGAATCCGAACAGGATTTACGACCTCAATTTTGACCTCAATCCTGGTCTTTTTTGTAATATCCGGGATATATCATGTAATTATTTTTGCTATTAAATAATTATTATGTGTGTTCAGTATCTATTCTGTGAGTTAATTGTTAAGCGTTATCTGTACTTGGATATTCAAAAGTAATATTAATTGAGCATTTTAATTTTTATATGTCCAAAATAAAATATAGAGGATTGTCATATCTTCCTAATTATTTTTATGTTGATTTATGGATTTATAAGGATCATATGAAATTTATAAAATCTTTTTCCGAGTATTTAAAATCTATTTTATAAAAACGGGAACCAACCGACGTCACCCGTTGTTACATTTTTGGAATCCGAAACTCTTCCGAGAACTCCTTCCTACCCTAATTTTAATATTCCGAGCATATTCCATGTTTCAACTTTTTCGATCCGGCGTACGGTTTGTTCTGCGCGGGTCCCGGCGCAACATTTTCGATACAATATTCGTTTAGGTAAATCAATAAAACCCGTATTTTCGATAAATGGGAGCTTTTTATTAAACTATCCCAATTATCACTTCGTAGTACGTGTAACTAGGCGCTGAGACCAAGACCGCAGTACAAATTGTACTGATTTGGATAATTATCAAGAAAACCGTTACCGTTTGGATCAGTTTTTACAAATAAACGTACCGTTTTATATCCGGAATGATCCAACGGGATACTAATTTTCCGTAAATATAAATAGCCTTTTTCCGTATTTTATTTCGTATCAAAATCATTTGCAGACAGATAAATATATAATTTTACAGAGAAAAATCCTATATTCATAAACTGTTTCAAGAATCAAACCAACTTTTGAAGGTGTTATTAATCTTTGTTTGAAAAGCTCGAGTACTGGATTTGAAGGTCTTGAGAAGCTCTATCAGAATCTGTAATCCATACACCTGCAGAATCAAAGGTTTAATTTCTAAAAAATTAATTATTTTTGAATTATTTTTATGAAAAATATGAATTTTTGTTCGGATGATTGTTTGTATGATTTGATGATTGCATGTTGTAGAGCTTGTTTTCCTGATGATTTTGGTACATTATACGTCTGATTTGGAGTTTAATAACATGTTCAAATTTGAGTTTGATTTTCGAATTTCAAAATTAGGGTTTATAACCCGTATGAATGTTCTTAATTGAAATTTGGGGGTTTCTTATTCTGGAATAGATTGATGTTGTGGTATAGTGGATTGTATTCTCTGTGAAATTTGCAATCTAGTCGTATAAGTTTTATAAATCACCGAGGTCTGTAGAGAAGGGAGTTGTATTTTGAATATTTCCGAAGTTCGCCGAAAACTGGCAAACTTCACGGCCAAATTCCGGCCAACTCAGGGATGATTAGAACGATTTGTTGGCTTGGTTGTGTTCCTGGTAAAGTATAGATGTGATCTGGAGGTGGTGGTGGGGTGAGGACGCTGGGAACGTGTTCTCCGGCCACCCCTATATTTTTCGGCGACGGGGTGTAAAATTTGCAGTTTGGTCCCTAGACTTTTGTGGACGATATAGTTAGGTCCCTGAAGTTTCCAGACTTTGCAAATTTAGGATTCCTGTTTTAAAAATGTTTAAAAAACATATTTCCTATTTATTTTTATTATAAAAATTCATTTTTAATTTCTGAAAATTCTAAAAATTATTATTTTAATTCCGAAAATTATTTTTAATTTAAAAATAAATCTAAATTAATTAGTTAATTAATTTCAGTTAATTTTAATTGATTAATTGGTCAATTAATTCGAAAATTAATTGATTAATTGATTTAATTAATTATTAATTGATTTTAATTAATTATTTAATTAGATTTAATTATTTAAAAATGATTTAAAAATTCCGAAAAATAGTTTCGAGCTTTAAAATAATATTCTAAATTATTTTCAAGGCTCGATAATTATTCTAAAATTGTTGTGGAGCCAGAATTGGCCAACCGAACCCTGTTTATTAACCCGAAATTGATCCAACGACCCGTTTTAATTACGAAAAATGTTTTAAAAATCATTTTAAATACCAGAAAGCCTATTTATGACCCGAGACTTCTTTATAAATGATATATCATTGATTACAAGATGTATTATGTGCTATATGTGACTTGTTAATTGATTATCGGTCTATATATTCGGTGTTTACTTGATTATTGCATAACTTTCAATCCGTTAATCAGATTTGGGTAAAAGGAATGGTAGATAGAAGTATGTGTTGAATAGAATTCTATGAGTCAATTATTGATAGATGCTTATGATATGTGAGCAGAAGAGGCAAGACGTAGGAAAGGGAAACAGATAGTTGAGGAGTAAGACGGTTGTGATTGGAAGCAAGTGCAGTGTAGTAAGCTAATACCAGGCAAGTGTTCTGAACTTTCTCAAAATATTGTAGTACTTGATAGTCTGATTGATATTGCAAGTGCTTTGAAGCACTGAAACCCAAACCCTGATTTCAGTTATTGTTCTTGAGCCATGAACCTTATTCTTTCTAGACCATTGATTGTTGTATACCCAGACACGAACCTCAAGTATACGATACTACTCTACAAATACATGCAATCAGAATCCCAAACACTGAACTAAATTACTTGTATACTAAACCATTGCATCCTATGCTTTGAAAGCCCAAATCTTTGAAACCCTGAAATGTTGATTCCTTTGTTATTCAATTTTTTCATTACCCAGCATCCAAGCTTTAAAATTGCCTTATTGATCCTCACAAGGATTAAAACCCTTTCATTGTTAAACACTTATTGTTGTTATTAATTCTTGTTATTGTTTATTATTGTATATTCTGTTGTTATGTTAGAATTGGATTTTTTTATAAAATTGTGGACCAGATTCGTGGTCAGACCATACAATGGTCAAGTTAGGCCAATGTGTGCCTTGGATCCAGTAGTTAGAGCAATGCTGTGTGCCTTGTTCGGGGTTAGTGCGTGACTGATCAACAGCCTAACCTTGGTTTTTAAATTAAAAGTATAATCTCCAATTCTAAATCATAATCCATTGTTCACTTGATATCATAATCATGTTCACCTGATGATCATTATTCTCAGTTTTGTCATTGTGACTTGCTGAGCTAGTTAGCTCATTTGTGCGATGTTGTTTATATTCTTTCCAGTTAAAAAGGAACCAGTTGGTAAAGATGATCCCCAGTCCAGCGCGAGAGCTAGGGGTTCAGGTTGAGAAAGCTGAGTTAGTAGGCTTCTTTTGGAATAATTTAAGTCTGTAAAAGGTTGTAATAATGTTTAATACTCAGTTTGAGTTTGGAATAGTTGGGATTTGAACGGTTTGTAATATATTAGTGTGCTTGGCTTGTGTGCGTACTTTAACCTGTTGTGATCCGTGGTAGTTAGTAAATAGGGTCATTGCATATTATTATTATATTTAATATTGTTATAAGCAGATTTTAAATAAGGTGTGTGTGGACCCCAAACTTCTGACCCGGGTTTGGAGGGCGCCACAGGTTTGGTATCATAGCCACAGGTTATAAGTCACTGACACAAGCCTAGGTTGATGGGAATGGGTAGAGGATTAGGATTAGAAGTAAGGAATAAAAAGATAGAACGTCGAGAGGTTGAGTGCTTCGGTATATCAGGTATTAGTGTAATTCACGTTATGGTACGAGATTCTTATATTGCGATATGATTTCAGATAGCAGCGATGGCCGACTTTTTTATTCCTGTATCAGCTGATCACTCAGAGCCTTCAGTTGGAGTGCCGTCTTTGGATCCACGTCCTGTTATTCCACCAGCATTGCCTATTCTACTTCCACCGGTGTTGCAGCCCGTACCACTGCAGGCTATTCCACCTCCAGGCATGAGGCCACCTGTTAGAGGACCCCCACCTGCTGATTCAGGCTTTACTAGATATTCAGTCACAGGAGTACCTTTCCAGTTCTCTTCCTATCCTGTCCCATATCATCAGTTTGAGGCTTGCCTTATGGAGCAGCGATTCCTTCAGGGTCAGATGCAGGAGTTACTACATATTATGCGTACCAGAGAGATTGGGAGTGGTGAGAGGCAACTCAGAGAGAGGCTACAAGCATTTTGTAGGACAGTTGCAGTGAGGATTGCTGAGGCTACACATGAGGACATCACCCCTGATTTCCTAGTGGAGTGGGCTAAGTGGGTTCTAGAGGAGCTTGAGGAGATTGGAGGTCCAGACATGCCATGAGTCAGAGATCCAGAGATGGAGATGCTGAGTAGTGTTGTTATGGTTGTATAGTATGTACAGTAGTGTGTAGTGTGTATCAGTAGACTGTTGAATTGTATTTATAGACTAGCGATGCTGACGAGTGAGTAGGTTGTTGTACCCTTTTTGCTTTTACTTCTGAAGCGTCTTTACGCTTGTACTACCTAAAACTTTTGATCTATATATATCAGTACCTTTTTCCTTTCCAGCACTGCCATTTACTCTATTGCACCTGTTTTACCTTACCTTATTTATTGCACCAGTTATACCCTGTGATACCATGTACCCTGTTTTCCATAACTATTTATATTCTGTAAAGAAGCATGCAATTTACTTAGTTACAACTGTTTTCAAAAAGAGATATTCCTGTTTTACAAAACTTTTCCTTTATGCAAAGGTTTGATTCAAAAGCTAAATAAAATGATTGACTCTTTACAAAAAAATGCCTCCTAGAAGAAATACCCGCACCAACACCCAAAATGAAGAAACCAACAATAACAACCAAGATGATACAAACCCGAATGTGAACCCAGGACCCATGGACCCAGCAATAGCTCAGATTCTTCAAATTTTGGCCCAACAAACAGTTCACCTGGCACAACAACAACAAAGACAGACTAATCCCCAGGTAACTTTCAAAACTTTTCAGGCAGTAAACCCACCAGAATTCAAGGGTTCCTTAGAGCCAATTGAAGCAAATGTGTGGTTAAAGGAAATAGAGAAGGCATTTGCCTTGGTAAAAGTGAAAGAGGAGAAGAAGGTTGAGTTTGCAAGTTACTATTTGAAGAATGAGGCCACCTACTGGTGGGAGATGGTGAAGACATTGGAAGGTATAGATGTTATTACTTGGGAGAGGTTTAAGAAGTTATTTCTAGAAAAGTATTTTCCTCAGTTTGTTCAAGATCAGATGGAGCTGAAGTTTTTAGAGTTAAAGCAAGGAACTATGTCGGTGGCAGATTATGAGAGTAAATTTGAAGAATTGTCAAGGTATGTGCCGTCGTATGTTGATACTGATAGAAAGAAAGCTAAGAGATTCCAGCAAGGCTTGAAGCCATGGATCAGAGGGAAGGTAGCTATTTTTGTGTTGGAGACCTATGCAGGGGTTGTACAGAAGGCTATGATCGCAGAGACAGAGAGTGAGATGTTCCAGAAGGAAAAGGAAAGCAAGAAAAGGAAAATTGAGGGAAGTGAGGGTTAGTCACAACCAGGGAAGTTTCCAAACTTTAAGAAGGGCAAGTTCCAGCCAAGGAGAAATTTTAATTTCAGGAGACAAAATGCAGGAGACGGAGGCCAGGGCAACCGTCCAGCTAATGTGAATCAGCCGAATCAGTTGAGATTAACTTTTCCAGATTCTCAAGTTTATGGAAAAAAGCATGGAGGAGTTTATAACAAGTTGAATGTGGTATGTTTCAAATGCAACCAGAAAGGGCACTATTCGAGGGAGTGCCGAAATCAGCCAGCAAATAAGGATCAGCCTATCCGAAATTCAGCGGTAAAGGTTCCCGCCATTGGATTTACGTGCTTTAAATGTGGAAAGCCAGGACATATGGCCAGGGATTGCAAGACAGCAGCCCCAGTCAGTAATGCCTTGAGGATCATGGGATCTACCCCAACAGTAAATGAGACTCCAAGGGCTAGAGTCTTCGACATGTCAGTGAGGGATGCTATCCAGGATGCGGATGTCGTGGCAGGTACGCTTAATGTGAATTCTTTATGTGCCAAAGTGTTAATAGATTCGGGAGCAACTCGATCGTTTGTTTCACAAGATTTTGTTAGTAAGTTAAATTATCCAGTTGGGTATTTAAATAAAATAATGACTGTGGAGTTAGCAAATCAAGAACGTGTAACTGTGAATCAAGTTTGTGGAAATTGTGAGGTTGAGATTTCTGGTAGTAAGTTTTGTGTAGATTTGATACCATTTAAGTTAGGAGAATTTGACGTTATATTAGGGATGGATTGGTTATATAAGCACGATGCCCAGATAGATTGTCGAAATAAGAAGGTAATAGTGAAGATGCCTGACGAAAAGATAGTAACGTTCAAGGGACAGAAGCAAGTAAAAAAGTTCTTAACAATAATTCAAGCTAAGAAGTTATTATGGCAAGGATGCAAGCATTTTATAGCCTACGTGATTGCAAGAGTCAGGAGCCAGCAAAACTTGAAGATATTCCAGTAGTGAATGAATTTCCAGACGTATTTCCCGACGAGTTACCAGGACTTCCTCCAGATAGAGAAATTGAATTTGCGATCGACTTAACACCTGGAACATAACCAGTATCCAAGGCCCCGTACAGAATGGCGCCTGTTGAGATGAAAGAGCTAGTGAAGCAGTTACAGGAGTTGTTAGAGAAAGGGGTAATCAGACCCAGTGTATCCCCGTGGGGAGCACCGGTATTATTTGTCAAGAAGAAAGATGGAAGCATGAGACTATGTATCGACTATAGGGAGCTCAACAAGCTTACAATCAAGAATAAGTATCCGTTACCTAGAATTGATGATTTGTTTGACCAATTAAAGGGAGCCAAGTATTTCTCCAAAATCAATTTAAGATCGGGATATCATCAACTGAAGATCAAGCCAGAAGATATACCAAAGACAACTTTTCGAACAAGGTATGGACATTATGAATTTCTAGTAATGTCTTTTGGATTGACCAACGCCCCGGCAGCATTTATGGACATGATGAACAGAATTTTCAAGAAATATTTGGACAAGTTCGTTATTGTATTTATAGACGATATTTTGATATATTCAAAGACAGAAGAGGATCATGCAGAATATGTGAGAACGGCTTTAGAGATTATAAGGAAAAAGAAGTTATATGCTAAATTCTCGAAGTGTGAGTTTTGGCTACAGGAAGTTCAATTCTTAGGACACATAGTCAGTAACGAAGGGATCAAAGTGGACCCGGTAAAGATTGAAGCAATTACAAATTGGGAGAGACCGAGAACACCTACTGAGGTAAGAAGTTTCTTGGGATTGGCAGGATATTATCGACGATTCGTTAAGAAGTTCTCAAGGATTGCAACACCATTGACAAAGCTTACACGAAAGAATGAAAAGTTTATATGGAATGACAAGTGCGAAGAAAGTTTTCAAGAGTTGAAGCGGAGATTAATCACGGCACCTGTTCTGTCACTTTCAGACGATCAAGGGAATTTCGTAATTTATAGCGATGCTTCTCACAAAGGGCTAGGATGTGTTTTAATGCAGCACGAAAAGGTGATTGCGTATGTGTCAAGGCAATTGAAACCACACGAACAAAAGTATCCTACTCATGACTTGGAGCTAGCAGCTATAGTTTTCGCTTTGAAGATTTGGAGACATTATCTGTATGGAGAGAAATGTGAGATTTATACGGATCACAAAAGCTTAAAGTACATATTTACCCAGAAGGAACTTAATATGAGGCAAAGGAGATGGTTAGAATTGATCAAGGATTATGATTGCTCGATTAATTATCATCCCGGTAAGGCGAACGTTGTAGCAGACGCGTTAAGTCGAAAGGAAAGGTTAAATGTGTTATCCGTACCTGAAGAGATATATAAAGAATTTCAGAAATTGGAATTAGAAATTAGAATTTGCAAGCCTGAGGAAGCAAAAGTGTACAGTATGATTTTCCAACCGGAGTTGTTGGAGAAAATAAAGAAATGCCAGAAAGAGGTAATGGATCAAGGTATAAATCATTTGGTAGGTGAGGAATTATGCACGCAACAAGATGACCAAGGTATTCTGAGGTTTTCATCTAGAATTGGATTCCACCGGTGATGGAGTTAAAGAATGAAATTCTACAGGAGGCACATAATTCAAGGTATTCCATCCATCCAGGGAGTACCAAGATGTATAGAGATTTAAAGAAGAATTATTGGTGGTCAGACATGAAGAGGGAAATTACGGAATGGGTTAGCAAATGTTATACCTGTCAGAGGGTTAAAGCTGAACATCAGAGGCCAAGCGGATTGCTACAGCCATTGGAGATTGCAGAATGGAAGTGGGAACATATTGCCATAGATTTTATAGTTGGATTACCAAGGACAAGGGTTAATCATGATGCCATTTGGGTTATAGTGGATAGACTTACCAAGTCAGCTCATTTTCTGCCTATAAATGAAAGATTTTCGCTCGATAAGTTGGTCCATATGTACCTAAAGGAAATTGTAGTTCGTCATGGAGTTCCGGTGTCTATCATATCTGATCGAGATCCAAGGTTTAATTCAAGATTTTGGAAGAGTTTTCAAGAATGTTTGGGAATAAGACTAAATATGAGTACGGCCTATCACCCCCAGACGGATGGCCAAAGTGAAAGTATGATCCAGACAATCGAGGACATGTTACGTGTTTGTGCTATTGATTTCAAAGGAAGTTGGGATGAACATTTACCTCTGGTAGAGTTTGCTTACAACAACAGTTATCATGCCAGTATTGGGATGCCACCCTATGAAGCCCTTTATGGACGTAAATATAGATCTCCAGTATATTGGGACGAAGTAGGAGAACGCAAGATACTTGGACCTGAACTGGTACAGCAGACAAAGGAAATTGTTGAAATTATTCAGAGGAGATTGATAGCCGCACAAGATCGTCAGAGGAAATATGTAGACCAGTCAAGGAAAGACATGGAATTTGAAGAAGGAAGCTTGATATTACTGAAAGTATCACCATGGAAAGGACTAATGAGGTTTGGGAAGAAAGGGAAGCTAAGCCCAAGATATGTCGGACCTTTTGAGATCCTAAAGCGTGTTGGCAAAGTAGCTCATATATTGGCGTTACCTCCGTACATGGAGCACATTCACAATGTTTTTCACGTATCTATGCTCAAGAAATATAATCCAGACTCCAGGCATGTAATAGAATATGAACCAATAGAGCTTCAGGCAGATTTATCATATGTAGAGAGTCCGATAGAGATTCTAGAGGAAAGAGAGAAAGTATTGAGAAATAAAGTGGTAAAGTTAGTAAGAGTATTATGGAGAAACCCAAAGGTTGAAGAGTCAACCTGGGAGTTAGAAAGTGATATGAGAGAAAAGTACCCTCATTTGTTTTCTTAGGAGATTCTGAGGACAGAATCCTTTTAAGGGGGGAAGGATGTAATATCCGGGATATATCGTGTAATTATTTTTGCTATTAAATAATTATTATGTGTGTTCAGTATCTATTCTGTGAGTTAATTGTTAAGCGTTATCTGTACTTGGATATTCAAAGGTAATATTAATTGAGTATTTTAATTTTTATATGTCCAAAATAAAATATAGTGGATTGTCATATCTTCCTAATTATTTTTATGTTGATTTATGGATTTATAAGGATCATATGAAATTTATAAAATCTTTTTCCGAGTATTTAAAATCTATTTTATAAAAACGGGAACCAACCGACGTCACCCGTTGTTACGTTTTTGGAACCCGAAACTCTTCCGAGAACTCCTTCCTAACCTAATTGTAATATTCCGAGCATATTCCATGTTTCGACTTTTTCGATCCGGCGTACGGTTTGTTCTGCGCGGGTCCCGGCGCAACATTTTCGATACAATATTCGTTTAGGTAAATCAATAAAATCCGTATTTTCGATAACGGGAGCTTTTTATGAAACTATCCCAATTATCACTTCGTAGTACGTGTAATTAGGCGCTGAGACCAAGACTGCAGTACAAATTGTACTGATTTGGATAATTATCCCGAAAACCGATACCGTTTGGATCAGTTTTTACAAATAAACATACGGTTTTATATCCGGAATGATCCAACTGGATACTAATTTTCCGTAAATATAAATAGCCTTTTTCCGTATTTTATTTCGTATCAAAATCATTTGCAGACAGATAAATATATAATTTTACAGAGAAAAATCCTATATTCATAAACTGTTTCAAGAATCAAACCAACTTTTGAAGGTGTTATTAATATTTGTTTGAAAAGCTCGAGTACTGGATTTGAAGGTCTTGAGAAGCTCTATTAGAATATATAATCCATACACCTGCAGAATCAAAGGTTTAATTTCTAAAAATTTAATTATTTTTGAATTATTTTTATGAAAAATATGAATTTTTGTTCGGATGATTGTTTGTATGATTTGATGATTGCATGTTGTAGAGCTTGTTTTCCTGATGATTTTGGTATATTATACGTCTGATTTGGAGTTCAATAACATGTTCAAATTTGAGTTTGATTTTCGAATTTCAAAATTAGGGTTTATAACCCGTATGAATGTTCTTAATTGAAATTTGGGGGTTTCTTATTCTGGAATAGATTGATGTTGTGGTATAGTGGATTGAATTCTTTGTGAAATTTGCAATCTAGTCGTATAAGTTTCATAAATCACCGAGGTCTGTAGAGAAGGGAGTTGTATTTTGAATATTTCCGAAGTTCGCCGGAAACTGGCAAACTTCATGGCCAAATTCCGGCCAACTCAGGGATGATTAGAACGATTTGTTGGCTTGGTTGTGTTCCTGGTAAAGTATAGATGTGATCTGGAGGTGTTGGTGGGGTGAGGACGCTGGGAACGTGTTCTCCGGCCACCCCTGTGTTTTCCGGCGACGGGGTATAAAATTTGCAGTTTGGTCCCTGGACTTTTGGGGACGATACAGTTTGGTCCCTGAAGTTTCCAGACTTTGCAAATTTAGGATTCCTGTTTTAAAAATATTTAAAAAACATATTTCCTATTTATTTTTATTATAAAAATTCATTTTTAATTTCTGAAAATTCTAAAAATTATTATTTTAATTCCGAAAATTATTTTTAATTCAAAAATAAATCTAAATTAATTAGTTAATTAATTTCAGTTAATTTTAATTGATTAATTGGTCAATTAATTCGAAAATTAATTGATTAATTGATTTAATTAATTATTAATTGATTTTAATTAATTATTTAATTAGATTTAATTATTTAAAAATGATTTAAAAATATCGAAAAATAGTTTCGAGCTTTAAAATAATATTCTAAATTATTTTCAAGGCTCGATAATTATTCTAAAATTGTTGCGGAGACAGAATTGGCCAACCGAACCCTGTTTATTAACCCGAAATTGATCCAACGACCCATTTTAATTACGAAAAATGTTTTAAAAATCATTTTAAATACCAGAAAGCCTATTTATGACCCGAGACTTCTTTATAAATGATATTTCATTGATTACGTGATGTATTATGTGCTATATGTGACTTGTTAATTGATTACCGGTCTATATATTCGGTGTTTACTTGATTATTGCATAACTTTCAATCCGTTAATCGGATTTGGGTAAAACGAATGGTAGATAGAAGTATGTGTTGAATAGAATTCTATGAGTCAATTATTGATAGATGCTTATGTTATGTGAGCAGAAGAGGCAAGACGTAGGAAAGGGAAATAGATAGTTGAGGAGTAAGACGGTTGTGATTAGAAGCAAGTGCAGTGTAGTAAGCTAATACCAGGCAAGTGTTCTGAACTTTCTCGAGATATTGTAGTACTTGATAGTCTGGTTGATATTGCAAGTGCTTTGAAGCACTGAAACCCAAACCCTGATTTCAGTTATTGTTCTTGAGCCATGAACCTTATTCTTTCTAGACCATTGATTGTTGTATACCTAGACACGAACCTCAAGTATACGATACTACTCTACAAATACATGCAAACAGAATCCCAAACACTGAACTAAATTACTTGTATACTCAACCATTGCATCCTATGCTTTGAAAGCCCAAATCTTTGAAACCCTGAAATGTTGATTCCTTTGTTATCCAATTCTTTCATTACCCAGCATCCAAGCTTTTAAATTGCCTTATTGATCCTCACAAGGATTAAAACCCTTTCATTGTTAAACACTTATTGTTGTTATTAATTCTGGTTATTATTTATTATTGTATATTCTGTTGTTATGTTAGAATTGGATTGTTTTTATAAAATTATGGACCAGATTCGTGGTCAGACCATACAATGGTCAAGTTAGGCCAATGTATGCCTTGGATCCAGTAGTTAGAGCAATGCTGTGTGCCTTGCTCGGGGTTAGTGCGTGACTGATCAGCAGCCTAACCTTGGTTTTTAAATTAAAAGTATAATATCCAATTCTAAATCATAATCCATTGTTCACTTGATATCATAATCATGTTCACCTGCTGATCATTATTCTCAGTTTTGTCATTGTGACTTGCTGAGCTAGTTAGCTCATTTGTGCGATGTTGTTTATACTCTTTCCAGTTAAAAAGGAACCAGTTGGTAAAGAGGATCCCCAGTCCAGCGCGAGAGCTAGGGGTTCAGGTTGAGGAAGCTGAGCTAGTAGGCTTCTTTTGGAATAATTTAAGTCTGTAAAAGGTTGTAATAATGTTTAATACTCAGTTTGAGTTTGGAATAGTTGGGATTTGAACGGTTTGTAATATATTAGTGTGCTTGGCTTGTGTGCGTACTTTAACCTGTTGCGATCCGTGGTAGTTAGTAAATAGGGTCATTGCATATTATTATTATCTTTAATATTGTTATAAGCAGGTTTTAAATAAGGTGTGTGGACCCCAAACTTCTGACCCGCGTTTGGAGGGCGCCACATTTTTTATGGGTGTTTTTCTGTCTCCTGTTTGAAAGAATTTGAACAGGATTCACGTACTCAATCTCGACCTCAATCCTGATCTTTTTGATTTATCGGGCTTCTTAATCCAACTTGGATTTGGGCCTAAAATTGGGCCTCTATTTTTCCAAATCCTATTTGGATTTGGGCTAAAGCTTGGGCCTTTAATTTTTTAAGTCATATTTGGATTTGGGCCTCGACATGGGCCTTAAGAATTATTGAGGATATTCTGGAAGGTCCCAGAACTTAATGATTTTTAGAGATATTCTGGAAAATTCCAGAAATTAGGCTTTTTCTTTGGGCCTTTTTGCCCTTTCATCTTCCCTTTTCCGCCTATATAAAGGAGTGAGTAGAGTCACTCACTTCTCACTTCTCATTTCCAAAAAAATTTCTTTTCTCTCTTCTTCTCTCAAAAGTATTGGAGGTCATAGTATAACCGGAGGTCGGAGTTTGCGAGCCTTTCAGCCTTTTCCAAACCAGTCTTCGGAATTATTTCAAGTAAATATCCTCTTTTGTATTTTTGCTTTCAGGTACACCTTTGCATAAAGTTTGTTCCTAAAATTGTTATCTTTTTCGCCCTTTTCAGATGGCAGATAAGAAAATGACCCGTTTGGCCAAAATGACTGTTGCCAAGAAATCCAACAAACTCCCCATTCACTCAAGGTACGCCTCTTTGATTTATATGATCAATACTCGAGGGGATGAGCACCCGTCCGATGCGCACCTGGATGAGCATGATCACGTCAGTATTTTCCGCAATGCAAAGGAGTTGGATAAGATGAAAACTTATTTCAAGATCAAGGACCCCTTCCAGTTGGTTCTTGCGGGTCCGGCCGACATGGCCTGCCAATGGAAGAAAGACACTCTATGCATCTTTAGGGACACTTTAAGGGTAGGTATCAGACTCCCCTTTCATCCTTTTATCCCTTACTAGCTAATGTGGGCATCAGCCCATGCCAACTCCCTCCAAACTCTTGGAGGATGATTCTTTGCTACCTGTCGCAATGCGCCAAGCACAACGTCCCTACTTCGGTCGCTGTGTTCAGAAAAAAATTTCAGTTCAAGAACAGCCCCGACAAGAATCCGGGATGGGTTTCTTTGAACCAGCGCCCCACTGTCCCCCATATAGTGAATGGGAAGTCCATCCTTGACAATAACTTGGGGTGGAAGAAGGATTTTCTGTACATCCTTTGGGAGGGCGGCGACTAGGGCACCCTCTTTCGCTCGTCTTTTGGGAAAGCTGTGGATGGGAGCCCGAATGACATAGTTTTGACTGAGAAGGAGACTGGGGCCTTCAACCTCCTTACCCAGGATAATGGGACATCCCGCTCTTGGGATCTCATCAGGGAGACCGTTCTTGTGGAACGTGGCCTTTCTCCCATTCCTAAAAAAAGTACGTTTTCTTCCTTTTTCTAGTTATCTTCGTTTCTCCCACTTTTTACTTTACTATTTTCTCAATCCACTTTACTTATTCGTTGTAGTTTCTGAGAGGATCGAAGAGGCTACCAAGCCTAAAGACCTGGAAACGACCATGATGAAACGCGTCGGGAAGGTTTTCAAGGACCCGCGCCTTGGGGATCGCTTCCCATAGTTCCTTCTCCAGGAAAAGGAAGGAGACGAGGAAGGCCCCAACCAACCCTTACGCATAAAACAAAAACCAGGGGCCTTCTTCCAGCCTGCTTGGGGAATCCGGGGGAAGGACTCGATCGTGGGCAATACAAAACTTGCCAAGAAGTGGTCCATCCAGTCTATTTCCCCCGTAGACTATCATGATCTTGTCCTCCAACAGGACTTGGAGGTTAACGAGCTATTCGGAGCTCAAGCCCTAGCGACGGTACATTCTTTTCTTTTTGTTATCCATAGTTTCTTATCATGGTTTTTCTTGTTTCTCATTTTTTCTTCATCTCTTGTAGGTGAACATCCATTTTCAAGGGGCGCTTTTCCAAGCCAAGGCTTGGAAAGTTGGCCTAGAAGACACAAACAAGAAGCTGGAGGAGGCTAACCAGCGAATAGAGCTCTCCAAGACGAACTTGCCTCCTCAACTTCTGATCTTCAAATGGCCCGGGCTGAGATTGTTATCCTTAAGGCTCAGAAGGACAAGGCCTTTGACGGGTGGATGGATACACAAGAATTCAAAGATTTAATGGTAGAGCATGATGCCCTCCTTCATCCAGTCAGCTATAAGGAAGGCTGGGACACTGCTGTTGAGGCTATCCAGGACGAGTTTTTTGAGATTCTTGAACAATCTTCCTTCCCTTGCCCTGTGCAGGTCCCAACACTTGGGGGTGTTGCTGACAAGCTTGCTGATCTAATTAAGGATGGCCCTTCAGCATCTCCGGTTAGAGCACCATCTAGAAGCCAGGGCCAAGGCCAGAAAAGGAAGGAGCCTGAATCCAGCTCTAAAGAAGAGGAATCTTCTTCTGAGGAAGAGGCTGAGCCCATTATAAAGAAGGCGAGGGTGGAAGAGCCTCCAAAACCAGCGTCCCCTAAGGCATCTAAGGCGTCCGAGGGTAGTTTCGAGGAGACCTCTGCGGAGACTTCTGAAGAAACTTCTGAGGGATTGACCCAGGATACGTTCGAGGAGACTTCAGACAGCGGCTTTGAAGAATCTGAGCCTTCTAAGGAATAACTTCTTTACATTATGTACTTTTCTTTTCTTCAAACATCCTCAAACTTTGTAATTGATTTTGTTTATCTTTACTTATTTTGCTCAGTGATTCAATCATAGTTCCACTTTCTGAGTTTTCAGACTCAAGTTTATAACTTGGTTTTATCCTTCACAATATAATCAATCCAATAAGTTAGGTTAAACTGAACGTTCTTCATTATATAACTTGGTATTCTCGATACCTTACATGAGATGGGTTCAACCCTGATAAATCCTAAACACATCAATATAATTAAATATATAAAAATCCTAAGCAAGCGAAGCTTCAAGGTGCTTTTAAACCTACTTTTCATTCCGACAAGTGAGAATCATGCTTTAACCGTTTTACACATAGTAAACCTTCAGGTTCTGCGCGTGCCAGGTCCTTGGGACTTCAAAACCATCCATAGTCTCCAGCTTGTAGGTTCCTCTTCCTTGAACACTTTTGACCTTGTATGGCCCATCCTAATTTGGGGCAAGTTTCTCTTTCTTCCCAACACCAGAAGCTTCCACCTTCCTCAGAACTAGGTCACCTTGCTTGAAGAACCTTTCCTTAACCCTTAGGTTGTAGTAGAACGAAGCCTTTTTCTGATATTCCACTATCTTTGCATGTGCCTCATCATATACTTCATCAATTAGATCCACGACTAATCTTTGCCCTTCCTCATTTTCCCTAGCATTAAAAGCTTGGATCCTGGGAGAGAATGTGATATCTCTACAGGAACAACCGCTTTTGCCCCATATGCTAACATGAAGGGGGTTGCTCCGGTCGTGACTCTACAGGTAGTCCTATAGGCCCATAGTATTGGGAGTATTTCATCCACCGAGTTATTCCTTGACTTCTCGATCCTCTTCTTTAGTCCATCCAGGATTATTTGATTTACCACTTCCGCTTGCCCATTGGC
Organism: Apium graveolens; assembly: GCF_009905375.1. Classification (NCBI taxonomy): domain Eukaryota; kingdom Viridiplantae; phylum Streptophyta; class Magnoliopsida; order Apiales; family Apiaceae; genus Apium; species Apium graveolens. The sequence continues at coordinate 228,821,078 of NC_133651.1, read as the reverse complement.
TTGCGGGTGAGCCACAGAGGTAAATCGTAACTCGATTTCATTCTCCCCACAATACTTCTTGAATTCCTCATTGTTGAACTGTGTTTCATTATCCGTTACTAGGATGCGGGGAATTCCATACCGGCAGATGATGTTTTCCCACAGGAATTGAGCAACTTGCTTAGTCGTGATCTTAGCCAAAGGCTTGGCTTCAATACATTTTGTAAAATAATCAATGGCTACAATCAGGAACTTCCTTTGTGTCGTGGCCATGGGGAAATGCCCAAGTATATCCATTTCCCACATATCAAAGAGGATGGGAGAATTGATTGAAGTCAACATCTCGGGGGTTTTCGAACAACAGGTGCATGTTTCTGACAATGATCACACTTCTTCATATACGCTTTGGCATCGACCATCATTTTAGGCTAGTAGAAGCCTAAACGGGTTATCTTATGAGCCAGCGCTCTGCCCCCCAAGTGTTGCCCACAGATACCTTCATGTACTTCTTCAAGAGCCAAGCATGCATCATCGGGCCTGAGACATCTTAAGTAAGGAACTACATAAGATCTTTTGTACAAAATCCCATCTATCAAGGAGTATCTCAGTGCTCGAATGACCAACTTTCGTGCTTCAGCCACGTCATTTGGCAACTAACCGGTTTGAATATGGGCCTTAATGGGATCTATCCATGACGACCCCAGCCCTATAGGAGCTACAAGCTTAACATCAATGCTCCGTGTCTTCAAAACATGGAAGTATACACTTCCTGAACTTTCCTCTATCTCAAATGAAGCAAATTTTGACAATGCATCTGCCTTAGCATTTTCCTTCCTTGGGATGTGCTCAACATGGCATTCATCGAATTGGGTCATCACAACTCTTACTAGGCAGACATACTTAGCCATCGTACCATCCCTAGCCTCACACTCTCCCTTCACCTGGGATATGACCAACTTCGAGTCTCCACAGACCTTCAAGTTCTTGACTCTTAGTGTCCCTGCTAGGCCGAGGCTATCTATCAAAGCCTCATATTCTGCTTCATTATTTGTGGTTGGGAAGTCTAACTTCATAAAATATTCAATTAAGAACCCATCGGGGCTTTGTAAAACCAAACCTGCTCCACTTGAATTTTTTTTGATCTTCCATCAAAATTGAGGACCCAATATTCCTTTTCCTTAACTTCCTTCTCTTTGTCCCCTTTATCACCATTTGTGTTTGGAGGTATAGTATCTTCCTGCCCCCGACTTCTTGGTTGGGTATGGTACATTCCACCATGAAGTCAGCTAATGCCTGGGCTTTTATTGCCGTTCATGGCTTATATTTGATGTAGAATTCTCCAAACTCTATTGCCCACTTAATCAGCCTCCCACTAGCCTTGAGACTATGAATAATATTTCTCAAGGGCTGATTTGTTAGCACTTCAATCTTATGAGCCTGAAAGTAAGGATGCAACTTTCTGGAAGCCATTACCAAGGTTAAAGCAAACTTCTCAATAGTTGAATAATTCAACTCAGCTCCATACAGAATTTTTCTAACATAGTATACGGGTTTCTGGATTTTAAGATCCTCCTTAACCAATATGGCGCTCAAGGCATTCTCTGAAACGGCCAAGTACAAGTATAAAACTTCATTCAGAGCTGGCTTGGCCAACAACGGGGCTTGGGCCATATATATCTTTAATTCCTCGAATGCCTTTTGGCTTTCCTCATTCCATACAAAATCTTTAAACTTCTTTAAGGACTTGAAGAACGACAAGCACTTGTCCCCAGACTTTGAGATGAATCGCCCCAATGTAGCAACCCTTCCAGTGAGGTTTTGAACATCTTTGATAGTTTTTGGTGGCTCCATGTCCAGGATTTCCTTTATTTTATCGGGATTGGCCTCGATTCCTCTCTTGGAGACCATCAATCCCAAAAACTTTCCAGATCCTACTCCGAAAGCACACTTTGTAGGATTTAACATCATCTTATGGTATCTCAGGACCTCAAAAGCTTCCCTCAAATGGGTTATATGATCAGTCTTTACTAGACTCTTGACTAACATGTCATCGACATAGACTTACATGGTCTTGCCAATAAGATCCCTAAAAATATTATTCACCAATCTTTGATAGGTGGCTCCTGCATTTTTGAGACCAAATGCCATAACAAGATAATAATAAACACCAAAGTCAGTGATGAATGATACCTTTGGGATATCGTCCTTGTGCACCTTGATCTGATTGTATCCACTGAATCCATCTATGAAGCTCAGCATCTCATGTCCAGCGGTAGAATTTATCAATGTATCTATCCTTGGCAGCGGGAAACAATCCTTGGGGCATGTATCATTCAAATCAGTGGAATCCACACACATCCTCCATTTCCCATTAGCTTTCTTTACCATCACAGGGTTTGCTAACCATTCTGGAAATTGTATCTCCTTGATGAAACCAGCCTCTAAGAGCTTCTCTACTTCTTGTTTTATAGCTTCTTGCCTCTCTGGAGCAAAACTTCTTTTCTTTTGCTTTACCATCTTCTGACTCGGATCCACATTCAGCTTGTGAGTAATTAGTTCCGAGTCTATTCCTGGTATATCAGCTGCCGACCATGCAAATACATCATTATTTTCTTGCAAAAATTTCACCAACTGCCCTCTAAGGGGTTCCTCTAGTGTGGCTCCAACAAAGGTCACTTTCTCAGGATCCTCGGGGGTAAAGGAACCGAAACCAAGTCTTCTGCTGGCTTCCCTCTTTTCTCATCATTTTCTTGGATATCCAGATCTTCAATAGGCAGAACCTGCCCCCCCCCCAACTCCATCTGCCCTCAGTGAGGCCACATAACAACTTCTAGCCATTTTTTGATCTCCTCTTTCTTCTCCAATCCCATTCCGAGTGGGGAACTTCATAACTGAATGGTAGGAAGAAGGGACTGCCTTGAAGGCATGTATCCCCATTCTTCCCATGATAGCGTTGTAAGTTGAACTAGCCTTCACCACCATAAAGTCTAATATTTGTGTCACTTGTCTTGGCTCCTGACCTATGATCGTTGGCAACTTGATTATCCCTTCCACGGGGCATTCCACTCTGGAGAACCCATATATCGGCATATCGGTCGGGGTTAATTGAGAATCATTGTAACCCATCCTTAAAAAGGTACCATGGAGTAAGATGTCCATCAAGGTACCGTTATCTACAAGGACCCTCTTAACCAGACTGTTTCCTATTATCGGTGTTATGACCAGTGGGTCGTCATGAGGAAATTTCACACCTTCCAAGTCAAAATCATCAAATGCCATTCACTCATGTCCTGGCCCTCTTCGGGGCTTCCCCAATAATATACATGACTTCTCTAGTATATGCTTTCCTTGAGTTTTTGGATAAACCAGCAGCAGTTGGTCCTCTAAAGATTGTGTTTATCACAGGCCCTCGGGGTCGTGGTCCCCCAAAGATTGCATTTATAACCGGTCCCCTAGGCTGGGGATTCCGCCCCTGATCGTCTTTGTTTCTCCTACGATCTTCAAAGTTCTTTATCCCATTATTATTTTTTCTCTTCCTTCCCAGTGTACTTGTTCAATCTTCATTTCCGAATGAGGAATTCTATTTCATCTTTCAATTGCCTACACTCATCGGTGTCATGACCAATATCTTTGTGAAATCTACAATATTTGCTCTTATCTAGCTTTGAAGGATCAACCTTTAAGGGTTTAGGCCAACGAATATCTTGATCTTTCTCGATTTTCATCAAGATCTGACTTCAAGGAGCATTCAGCTTAGCGTATTCAGTGAACTTTTGCCCAAGTCCTCCCTTTTTTGGGGTTGAATCAGGGTTTTGCTCAGTTCTAGGATACTTGTCCTTAGCGATATATTCCAGATCAGTTTTTCGCTTCTTGCCTCTAGTGGGCTCGTTACTTACAACTGTCTTCCTCATGCTCTCCCCCACTTTGATGTACTTCCCGGCCCTATCTTGGAGCTGCAACATGCTTTCAGGGGGGCGCTTGACCAAGGACATCTTAAAGAACTCATCCCTAGTTCCCTGTTACAGTGCTATCATGGCTACCTTGTCATCAAGGTCCGGGACTTTTAAAGCTTCCTTTGTGAAACGATTCAGGTAGTCTCTCAAGGATTCCTTCGCTCCCTGCACAATGCTCATGAGGGATGCTGAACTTTTCTCATGCACTATCCCGCTGATGAACTGCTTAATAAAAGCCTGACTTAATTCTCTGAAGGATCCAATAGAGTTCGGGGGCAAACGACTATACCGTCTTTGAGCCATACCCAACAGGGTTTGAGGAAAGGCCCGACACTTAATAACGTCATTCACGGGCTGCAATAACAGTGCATTAGTAAATGTTTTGACATGATTAGCGGGATCTCCAGTGCCATCATAAGCTTTGATAGTGGACATCTTAAACTTCCTTGAGATATAGGCATTCATTATCTATTCATCTGTGACATCAAAGAATTTTCAGATATCAATCTTTTCTTGGATGAGCTAGATGAAGTAAGTGGAATTGATGCTTACAACAAGCTTCCGGAAAGATTGGTGTTTAAATACAAGGGATGCAAGGAGATCACTTGGCCTCTACACATAATTCTCAATGAAGGTTACAATGTCCTAGTGAAGGTGTTCTCTGCAATGAGGAAGGATTTTTGTGACGGCCTCAACCCCGGGGTCAGGACTTGACGTCACTAAACACAACAAACCACAATAAAACTATAAGATTATTATTAATATTAAACTATCACGATCCCAAAACAGGATCCGATCCAGCTTCAAGTATGATTCAAGTTACTCATTATTACAAACCATTTATTCAAATAGTCTGACACACTAATTTATTCAGCAACTCATCAGACCACACACGGTCTGATACTAACTACCTCCGATGAGCCGGGTTCTGAAGGGGCTGAGACACGGTTCTGCCAAGGTCTAACTGATCTTCTAGGCATCTGTGATATATATAATAGGTTACAAGGGTGAACATAATTGCTCAGCAGCACCAACATATGAATATCAAGATAAAAACGGTAAAGAAAACAGTTATAGGAACAAAGCTTTAAATCAACATAAAATCCATACTCTGTAAATCATTTCGACATCAGTAAATAAAGAAACTGGATATCACTGACTAGCATGCTCTTAATAAAAATATACGTTATTGTGTGTTGTGTAAGTACCAGAGTCCAATTTTAGCATGCTATTCACATTAATTATTCAACTGTATCAATCACTTATTCCCTCACGGGAATCTCAAAGCAAAATCAGATACGTAACGGATATGTGAAGACAGCTGATCAGGCTATCAACACTGATGGCTCCAACTGACATCCCTTAAACATGTTCCGGAACTCAGAGACTAGCTAGGTCTCTGACCTGCTGGACTAATCGGTTATGTAATAACCGCAACCGACTTAGCCTCTTACGCAACCTCACTAGGCCACTCTGGCCCCTATGTATCCCATATCTGATCATTTTATCCAGTTTTCAAAATAATTGTACCTATCCCATTTTAAAAAAAAATCATTCATTTAACAGTACATGTAAAATCTGGTTCACAAATTGTTTTATTCGGGATAGGTACCTTTCGAAGTTACTTTTCCCTAAAATAAGAGTTATTCATTACTACAGGGGATACGTAACCTAAAACGTTTCTGTTTATTTATGAGAGTAAAACAATAGTCTATTCATACGTACTAAACCATAAAAGAATGGTCAGGGTTACTTGCCTTGCAACGATTTCGGAAATCCTAAGTAGCTTTTACGCTGACTTCGTTCCCGGCGAAACTCGAATGGGATCTACAGTAACAGAATATCCTAGTTAGTCACACCAACATGCTTGATATCCTCGATCTTATGTAACCTAATCCGACAACTCGACTCATATACATATAACTATATGTACATAGTCACGTAATCCGTATTCACATAAGGGTAAAATGTTTTATATTATAAAGTACGTTTCTCGTATTTTAAAATAATTTTTAGAAAAATTTTGACAGCGACTCCTCTATTTAGAAGCCTACCCGTCGAAACATAATCGACATCAATCCCAACAAATTATAATTCGCGTCACAACACAATTTTCACAATCGCACAATTATTCACATACGAAACCAATTATACGAATTATTTTATTAATTTTATAAATTTAGGAATCAGAACGTATCATCACGGTGCACCGTTGACTCACCGAAGTTCATCCTCAACGGCGGTAAAATTCATGGGTACCCGATTAATTTCGGGTTTCTAACATAAATTCCACCGATTATTTTTAAAAATCATTTCACGTGAATAATTAATTTCATGAATATTATTCAAAAATCCTGCAAAAATAATAATAAAATAATCAAAAATCCCGAATTGAACATGCAACACAGTCGAAGCACACCACCACCATCACCACTGCACACATGGCGTCACGGCCGCCACACACACACACAACATAATTACACACACATGCACACAAAACAAACACATACAGACCAAGAACACGCAGCAAGACACACATACATAATCAAATATGTATATAAATATATCACCACAGGACTGAATCGAATCAATAACCGGAGAAGTGGCCGGAGTAAATACCGGAACAGGGAAGCAGGAGAAGATAACGTCGGGAAAACAAGAAAGGGACAGAGAGAAAGAAACAGGAAGAAGAGCAGCAAAGAAAAAGAGAGGAGAGGGAGAGACATGAGAGGAGAGAGAAAGATCGATAGAGAGATTGATAGAGATAGAGGCGAAGCATGGGGTGGGGGGTTTGGGGTTATATTCTTTTTTAATTCGTTTGTTCTGCTGCTGCCACGAATCAATAAACAAGACACGTAGCAATAATACGTGTATTGTAATATAACTTCACCCGAAATTTGCCGTTTAAAGATTAATCGTGTAGTCAAATAAGCTTCTAAAAATTACTAAATAAATCATAAAACATTCGGTATAATTAAAAACTAACAAATTAAATTATCTGTAATTTTTATACAAATTTTTAAACACAACTCGTACCCGCATTTCACGATTACACGAACCGAGTTGTACTTGAAATAAATTCAGAAAATCAAGTAAATAGTCTTAAAGTATTATAAATATCCCAAGTTAATTAAAAACATAAATTCAAAATTTTAAAACAATTTCTGAAACGCGATTTATACCCGCTTTTAACAATTAAACGAATCAACGCGCGGGTGAAAATAATTTCAAAAAATTCTAGAATAATTTTAAATTTCTCAGAATATTATAAACTTCTTAAAATATGAGTTTCATGATTTTTGAAGAATTCTGGAATTAAATACGGATTTTACAAATAAATGTAATCAGAAAATCATTTATAGATAAATAATTAATGAAATATTGATTTCCCAATTTTATAAAATCCTAAAATAATTATTGAAATTATAAAGTCATAAAAATAATTTTAGAGACAATCTTGATATTTATGAAAATAAAACTACAATAAAATCACTTTTGAAAGTGAAACAAAACAATACAACTCAAAAATTAATTACACAATTCCACCCTATATATCAATAAATCACACATATATAATAGAGAACAACACATTGCTTTTAAAACCAATACACATATTTTATTTAGTTAATTATTCAACAATTACACTTTTAAAATAACATAAAATATACAAGTCATTTTATCCTTCCCCCCAAAAAATGATTATGTCCCCAGAATATGATTTAACTAAACAAATGAGGATATTTATCAAGCATGTCTGACTCTAACTCCCAAGTAGACTCTTCTACTTTAGGATTTCTCCAAAGGACTTTCACTATGGGAATTGACTTATTCCTAAGGACTCGCTCTTTACGGTCTAAAATTTGGATTAGCTGTTCCACATAGGACAAATCTGGTTGAAGCTCAATTGGTTCATATTCTATGATTTGATTCGAACTAGGAATATATGGCTTCAACATGGATATGTGGAACACATTATGGACATGCTGCAGTTGCGGCGGTAACGCTATCTCGTAAGCGACCTTCCCTATTTTCTTCAAAACCTCAAATGGTCCTATAATCTGGGGCTAAGCTTACCTTTCTGACCAAATCGCACTAATCCTTTCCAAGGTGATACTTTTAGAAATACCAATGACCCTACTTCGAAATTCATATCTTTTTTATGTAAATCTGCATTCTTTCTCAATCTATCTTGGGCTGCTTCCAACCTTTTCCGAATCAATATCACTGTATCTTTGGTCTGCTGAACTAGCTTATGACCTAACACTTTCTTCTTTCCTATTTCATCACAATACAATGATGATCTACACTTATGTCCACACAAAGCTTCGTAAGGCAGCATTCCAATACTGGCATGATAGCTATTGTTGTACGAGAACTCAATCAAAGGTAAGTGTTCGTCCTAATTTCCTTTAAAATCTAAAGCCCAAAATCTTAACCTATCTTCTATGGTCTGGATTGTTCTCTCACTTTGACCATCCATCTGAGGATGATAGGCGGTACTCATATTCATTTTGGTTCCTAGACATTCTTGGAACTTGGTCCAAAGCCTTGAATTAAATCTCGGGTCTCGATCTAACACGATGGATGATAAGTGGTAGTTTATACCACTTAGAGCGTCACATAACGGCTTGAATTGGTGTCTTGAACTCGAGTATTTTGTGTGTTTGACGCGTTTTTTAGTATTTTTGCATTTAGGGTATAACTTGCTTAAATAAGTGGTTTTCATCAAATAAAGCTTAAGGAAGTGCTTGGAATCAGTCTAGGGGTGATGAGCGAAGAAATCAGCAAAAACAGAAGCAAAATAAATTATTTTCCAGAAAGGTTGCAGGCACCCGCCTGAAAGCAGCAGGCGACCACCTGATAGCAGGCGCCCGTGTGGAGGAAACAGGCGGCCGCCTGTGTGCAGAAATTCATATTCTGGATTTTATTAATTCGAGTACAATTGGGCTTCTGTCAGCACTGGTTCTCTTGGGTTAATATATAAACCTTATGGGAAGACGTTTTCTTTATCAAGAGCAAGGGCAAGAAGATTGAGAAGACCGTTTTAGCACGCAACAACGAAGAAGAGGAAGCATACGTTATCTTGTGATTCTTTTAAGTCGTTGTAACTGTGGATGCTAGTTTTCTTTATGCTTTGAACATTAATACTCTTGTGACGTACTTCATTATTTATTAAGTATTATTAATCTTTATATTGTTTTGTTATTATCATGCTTTCATATGAACCCATGGTGACGATGAGTTCTATTATGGGCTAATCGTGATCATGGGATCCTAGGGGATGACTATGGATTTCTTTAGTTAATTGTTTAATACCTTGATATATGGTGATTGTATGATATCTAGAATAGCTTGTGCTTATTCGTCTTATATGCGTCGCGAACATGTAAGATAGCCTGTTAATCTCTTGTGAAGCGACAGTGAATCTTGAGATTTAGAACTTGCTATGCTAGTATAGGTTCATGTATTGTATGCATGATTAGTGGGTAACTCTAACCGTTTTAATTTCCCTGTGTAATCATCATGAATAACTTGCGCTTAAATCATTATGTTGTCAAATTCTGTAGACATATAGGGTCTCAACATAATTGATGCCTATTGAACTTCTATCTTAATTGTGGATGCTTGGTAAAATGGTATTCGTACAACGAAAGTTGGCGTTTATCAGTTTCGTGTTGTTCGATTAATATCATCACCATTACATGCTAAGGTTAAAAACAATAACTATTGAAGGAAGTAGTAATGAAGTTAGGATCTCATGAGTGTTTAATACTGTTAATTCAAGTGTTTAATTCTCGTAGTAACACTACGCCATAGATGGGCAAATAAGACACTTTTCTAATGTAATGCCTGTTTTGCGTTACATTAGACAGACTTTTTTGACCTATTGTAACACTAACGAAATAGCGTTACTTTACATGTAAAGTTACTGTTACGTTAGAGGGCTTGTGTTGCAGAAGAAAGCTAGTGTTACAATAGTGCTGACATGACGTAACGCTTTGCTTTATCATTATAATAATATTTAATTTATTTATTATTTTTTTGGGCCCCACTAGTGTACACGTCAGCAAAAGTGGGTCCCACCTGTGGGCCCCACTAAAACTTGTTCAAGAAAGTGGGTCCCACACTAATAGGTGGACCCCACATGTGGGCCCACACTGCCACGTGGCACTGCCACGTCAGCAAAGCGTTACGTTAACTTTTCTGTTACAACGCTACTGTTACATTTGCTCAACCCTGTCACGTGTGCACCGCCACGTCATTAAATAATTAAATATTTAATTATTTAATAAATAATTAATTAAAAAATTAAATAAATAATAATTAAATAAATAAATAATAGAGTAGTGGGCCACACATGTGGGCTCCCCTTGTGGGCCCCACATGTGGGCTCCCCTTGTGGGCCCCACATGTGGGCTCCCCTTGTGGGCCCCACATGTGGGCCCCATATTAAACAATTATTTAATTATTTAATAAATAATTATTTAAATAATTAAATTAATCATAATTAAATAAATAAATAATAAAGATGTGGGCTCCACTTGTGGGCCCCACATGTAGGCCCCACATTATCCAATTATTTGATTATTTAATAAATAATTATTTAAATAAATAAATAATAATTAAATAAATAAATAATGGAGAAGTGTGCCCCACATGTGGGCTCCCCTTGTGGGCCCCACATGTGGGCTCCCCTTGTGGGCCCCACATGTGGGCCCCATATTAAACAATTATTTAATTATTTAATAAATAATTATTTAAATAATTAAATTAATCATAATTAAATAAATAAATAATAAAGATGTGGGCTCCACTTGTGGCCCCACATGTAGGCCCCACATTATCCAATTATTTGATTATTTAATAAATAATTATTTAAATAAATAAATAATAATTAAATAAATAAATAATGGAGAAGTGTGCCCCACATGTGGGCTCCCCTTGTGGGCCCCACATGTGGGCTCCACTTGTGGGCCCTACATGTGGGCCCCATATTAAACAATTATATAATTATTTAATAAATAATTATTTAAACAATTAAATAAATAATAATTAAATAAAGAAATAATAAAGAAGTGGGCTCCACTTGTGGGCCCCACATGTAGGCCCCACATTATCCAATTATTTAATTATTTAATAAATAATTATTTAAATAATTAAATAAATAATAATTAAATAAATAAATAATGGAGAAGTGGGCCCCACTTGTGGGCTCCACATGTGGGCCCCATATGTGGGCCCCACATTATCCAATTATTTAATTATTTAATAAATAATTATTTAAATAATTAAATAAATAAATAATGGAGAAGTGGGCCCAACATGTGGGCTCAACTTGTGGGCCTTACATGTGGGCCCCACGTTATCCAATTATTTAATTATTTAATAAATAATTATTTAAATAATTAAATAAATAAATAAATGAGAAGTGGGCCCCACATGTGGGCTCCACATTATCCAATTATTTAATTATTTTATATATAATTATTTAAATAATTAAATAAATAAATAATGGAGAAGTGGGCCCACATGGGGGCTCCACATGTGGGCCCCACATGTGGGCTCCACTTGTGGACCCCACATGTGGGCCCCACATTATCCAATTATTTAATTATTTAATAAATAATTATTTAAATAATTCAATAAATAATGGAGAAGTGGGCCCCACATTTGGGGCTCCACTTGTGGGCCCCACATTTGGGGCTCCACTTGTGGGCCCCACATTATCCAATTATTTAATTATTTAACAAATAATGGAAAAGTGGGCCCCACATGTGGGCTGTACTTGTGGGCCCCACATGTGTGCCCCACATTATCAAATTATTTAAATATTTAATAAATAATGAATTAAATAATTAATTAAATAAATAATTAATTAATAAAAAAAAATAATGTCTGGATCATGGTCGGATCGTAATAGGGTTCATATGTAAGGATATGATTCATTTAACGGTTCAACCCACATATCCGTCGTTCAATTTTTTTAATCGGTTTTCTCGACGATCCAACCGTACGGATGTTATTAAACTATCTTCCTAACATTGGGAAAAAATAATCAAAAAATATAATGCCCGGATCATGGTCGGATCGTAATAGGGTTCATATGTCAGGATAGGATTCATTTAACGGTTCGACCCACATATTCGTCGTTCGATTTTTTTAATCGGTTTTCTCGACGATCCAACCGTACGGATGTTATTAAACCGCCTTCCTAACATTGGGAAAAAATAATCAAAAAATATAACGCCCGGATCATGGTCGGAACGTAATAGGGTTCATATGTCAGGATAGGATTCATTTAACGGTTCGACCCACATATCCGTCGTTCGATTTTTTTAATCGGTTTTCTCGACGATCCAACCGTACAGATGTTATTAAACTGCCTTCCTAACATTGGGAAAAAATAATCAAAAAATATAATGCCCGGATCATGATCGGATCGTAATAGGGTTCAGATTAGGATTCATTTAACGGTTCGACCCACATATCCATCGTTCGATTTTTTTAATCGGTTTTCTCGACGATCCAACCGTACGGATGTTATTAAACCGCCTTCCTAACATTGGGAAAAAATAATCAAAAAATATAATGCCCGGATAATGGTCGGATCGTAATAGGGTTCATATGTCAGGATATGATTCATTTAACGGTTAGACCCACATATCTGTCGTTCGATTTTTTTAATCGGTTTTCTCGACGATCCAACCGTACAGATGTTATTAAACTGACTTCCTAACATTGGAAAAAAATAATCAAAAAATATAATGCCCAGATCATGGTTGGATCGAGACATTAAAATATCGATTTTTCTAAAATTTAAGAGAAAATGAAAAAAATTAAAAAATGAAATAAAATGAAAACGTACAAAAGGTGCAGTGAAAATATGGGCGGCTAAATTTCCCCCCAAAAACATCACTCTCTTTCAGAAACATCACTCTCTCTCAGAAACATCACTCTCTCTCGACCTCGCTCACTCACCTCAGCCTCCCACCTCGCTCACTCACTCACCTCTCACCAACACTCCCTAACTCTCACCCATCTCACTCTCCCTAACTCTCACCCATCTCACTCTCCCTAACTCTTACCTCAGCCGCACCTCACCTCAGCCGCACGCTCACCTCAGCCTCACCTCAGTCGCTCTCATTTCGGTGGATTCAACAGCAATTAGGTGGTTCTCAGCAACATTTCGGTGGTTCGGGTTCTCTGCAACGGAGTTAGGGCATGCAATTAGGGTTTCGGAATTTTAGGGTTTCGGTTGGAGCTAGCAATTAGGGTTCAGAGCTGCTTTGTGGTTTCGATTTTGGACCAAGGTAACCTCTAATTGAACTTTATTTTTGATTTTATGTATTTATCCCTGCTTATTTAATATGTTTAATATGTGTTTGTGTTTAATATGTGTAATATGTGTAATACGTTTAGAGTTTGTGTTTAATATGAATGTAATATGTGTTTGTGGTCATCTCCCCCCTCTCTCTGTCTCTCTCTCTGTCTCTCTCTCTCTCTCCGTCTCTCTCTCTCTCTCTCTCTCTTTGAGTTTTATTGTTTTAGATTCTTGTAATTATGGTTATTGCATTTCTTGATGTGATTACGTGCCGAGATGAATTGATGAAATTATGTTGCTTATTCGCTGTTTTTTGTTATTTAATGTCCAAATGCAAGGCTTAACTCTGTTTGCCATTTGGTTACTGTGTCTTGTTTTTATCGTCTCTTAGCAGTACTAGGCCTTCCTTAGTTCCTTGTACAATTAAATAAATATATATTATTCGAATATTTAAGACATTAATCTAATCTCAAACTGATTTTATGTGCTATACAAGTCTTTGACTATTGATTTTTTACATTCTAACATTTATTCCCTGTGTGCTATTCAAAAGTTACAGTTGTAAATTGAAGTAAAAATTTTAATAAAAATCAAAGCATGGATAAAAATGGGGAATGAGATGTAGGAAATTATTAGTTTATCTAGTATCACTGTAGTATAGTGCACATAGAGGATTACACGGGCTTTTTTAGGTACACTTATAATCTTTTAACTTCGCAGGCTATATTATACAGTGTACTTATGGAAGATGATTATAGTAGCTGGATAGGATTTCCAAAATCTAGTAAAGAATATGTACGAGGGATAAAGGCATTTATGGAAAATTCATTTCCAATTCATGCTAAAGGAGAAGAAATGAAGTGCCCCTGCAAAGTATGTGTCAACCGTTATTGGCACACTCAAATAGTTATCTATGATCATCTCATATGTAGTGGCCCTTCTCCATTACATATGAAATGGATTTGCGAGGTATCACATACCAAAATAGACGGTAGTACTGACTTGATGGATTCGGGGACGGGGATTGATTTCGAAGATAATTTAGGTGAAATGTTCAATTGTACGGGTAAAAAGTTTCGAGATTTAGAAAATGACTATGAAAGTCTAACAAATGCAGAGGCTAGAAAGTTTTATGGCCATGTTAGGGAGGGTAAACAACCACTATACCCCGGATCAACTAAATTCTCTCGGTTAAGTTTCCTGATCAAACTTTATCATTTAAAGTGTGCTCATGGAATTTCCGAGTCTGCCTTTGGGGAATTGCTGGAGTTAATAAGAGACGCCTTTCCTGATG